>NC_142692.1:51750715-52053745 GCF_029641045.1 Salvia hispanica | reverse complement strand
TCCCGAATGGGAACAAAAAGATGTGCTAATTCATTGCCACACTTTGGCATGTGGAGGTCACTTTGGACCAAGGAAGACAGCAAGGAAGGTTCTGGACAACGGTTTTTATTGGCCGATATTAAATAAGGATGCCTTTGAGTTTTGCCAGTGTTGCGGGAGATGCCAACAGACGGGGGGAATTTCAAGGAGGGACGAGATGCCTCAGGTCCCGGTGATCGTGTGCGAAATTTTCGACGTGTGGGGAATGGACTTCATGGGACCGTTCCCATCATCCTAGGGGAACACTTATATATTGGTTGCAGTAGACTATGTGTCTAAGTGGATAGAAGCTAAGGCCACCACAACATGTGAATCGAAGGAGGTGGCAAAATTTCTGAAGGCCAATATTTTCAACAGATATGGAGTTCCCCGAGCCATCGTCTCTGATCAAGGAACTCATTTCTGTAATCGCACCATCGAGGCTCTGATGAAGAAATAAGGTGTTCACCATAGAGTGTCGACTCCGTACCACCCTCAGTCCAATGGCCAGGCAGAGATTTCTAATCGCGAGATCAAGGCGATATTGGAGAAGACAGTTAATCCGTCAAGGAAGGACTGGAGCAAGAGGCTCGGTGATGCATTGTGGGCCTACAGAACTGCTTTTAAAACGCCTATTGGAATGTCGCCTTACAGGCTTGTGTTTGGCAAGATGTGCCACTTACCTATGGGTATTGAGCACAAAGCGTACTGGGCAGTGAAAGAGTTGAACATGAAACCTATAGCTTGCGAAGAAGAGAGGAAGTTACAGTTACAAGAACTGGAAGAACTTAGGCTGGAGTCATTTGACTCTGCCATGTGGTACAAAGAAAGGACGAAGTTATGGCATGACAGGAATCTCCGGGTCAAGGAACTTCATGTGGGACAGAAGGTACTCCTTTTCCAATCCCGGCTCAAGCTGATGCCAGGGAAATTGAAGTCTAAATGGATCGGCCCATATACCATCGTCGGCCTCCGTGCAAACGGAGCAGTGGAGATCCAGGGAAGTGCTTCTAACTCTGTCTCTTTTCTTGTTAATGGTCATAGAGTGAAAGTCTATAGGGATAATTCTGAGCTGTGTGTGGTGGACGAAGTTCCACTACACACACTCTCTACTATCACCTAGACGGACGAGGAGGTATTCTCGATGAATTCCTAGGTCAAGTAAATGGTTGACATTTTTGAAAATATGTGCTGAACCAGGGGATCTCGAGGATACTCAAAGGGAATGTGTAAATAGTTTAATTGCTTTGTTAACTAAAGAAAATCCAAAAACAAATGGAGTATATACAATTTAAAATCTTCCAAAAATATTTTCGAAGCACCAGACTCCGAAGGGAACCGATACCTTACATTCTAACCTTGACCTAGGAGTCTGGCGTCTTCAAATTTTTTTTTAGGGCCAGGGTTAGGGAAATCATCTAGAGGAAGGAAACCTGGAGGAAGAAGTCAAGGAGGGATGGAGATAATTTGAATTTCAAAATCTGGCCGATATTTATGGGAGTTGTACGGTTGCTTACATCACGCCTGCAACCGCACCATCTTTTCATCAGAAAAGGCAACCGTCGCCTCTCTCTCTCCAATAATCCCAATCGACGAAAAAACCGAAATTAATCTCCCTTCTCTCTACTTTTTCGTTCTCTTTCTAGAACACAAACCCTAACCAAAATTTGACCCAGTTTTTGTCTAATTTCAGATCTGCAGTAATGGATTCAACCCAACTCACCGGAAGTTCGCAGCAAACGGTGTACGACGCAACCCTGTTGGCAGAATTGACGCAGAAATTGGGGAGCGTCGAGAAAGCAAAAGAAGTATGCGCCCTGTTCTCCGCTAGCCTAATGACATCCGTGGCGGTCACACCATCACCGACGATTCCGGCAGATTCGGCGACGCAACCGGCAGTTCTCCATGAATAGGGACCTCGAGACTCTGGATCTCAACATGCAGAAACCGCTTCACGGGAGCCGGAAAAAGAAGAGGCGGAGCACGAACGGCCAGAGAATGGTGGACAGACGAACAGCGGAGCAGAGGTGGAGACCGAGAAATAAGGTGACGAAAACCCTAGTTCTAAGGGTAAGGAAGATGGTGAGGGGGAAACCCCTGTTATAGATGACGTTGTGGAGGGAGAAACCCCTATTGTGGACAGTACTGTTGAGGGGGAAACCCCTGTTGTGGAAGAGGTTACTGAGGGGGAAACCCCTATGGAAACTGGGGATGAGACCCCAACTGATTTCAGGGGTGCGACCCCTGAACCCATGGGGGGCAACCCCAAGTGATGTCAGGGGGGAGAACCCCATTTATATTGAGGGGGCAACCCCGATGGTGGATGATGAGGGGAAAACCCCGGAAAAATTGATGGAAGAAACAGATCTACATGTGACTGGAGTACCGGAGCCCGTTGAGGGAGGGCTGAACTTGATTGTGGACCTAGTGGATGACCAGGAGGAAGACGAACCCCAGATAGACAAGAGGGTAGAGAGGAGACGAACAAGGAGGAGTCTGCTCGACGAAGTTGATGACTTAGTTCCTGATGCTGCGGAAGCAGAGGAACGTCGTCTGGCCAAGGAGAGGGCGAGAAAAGGAAAGGCAGCGGCGACCTCATCTACCCGGTCAAGGAAAGCTCCCTCCGTCAAGGAGGTTGAGGAGACCCTTTCCCCAGTGACCGAAAATCCCTCTGCCGAGGAACAAGACGAGCCTACCCATGAACCCGACTATGAATCAGAAGAAGTTGAAGAAGAGTTTATTCCAGGACAGCCGGAAGTTTGGCTGACCAAGGAGCTGCTAGAGGCGATGAGGCAGTTCGACGATCAGAAAAGGACCAAGGTGTACAAGGAGAGATGTAGCGCCGGGAAGATGGCTAAGTCTGGGAAGCAGTACAGCCCCAGAGAGCTTAAAATGATTGCATGTGACGAGGACTTCCGTGCTTGTATCTATTCGATCGGATTTGAGTGGTTACTGAAGCACAGCCAGGAGAGGGTGCCGGTGGACCTAGCAAGGGAGTTTTTCTCCACTTTCCGATTGAAAAACACCACTGATCTTGACGCAGACTCCATAACTTTCAGGCTTTTCAATGAAGAACATGAGATGAGCATCCGGGAGTGGTCTTTGAAAATGGGGTTGTTCACCCAAGTCGAGGATGATGAGGGGATATGGAATGATAGGATGATCGGTGTGCCGAAGAATACGTCGGGTTTCAAAGTGCAAACAGCATGGGAACTGATCACCCACTCCAAGGCGGGAACGTTTAAGTCCAGCTACTCCAAAGCCTCTCACATCGAAGACCGAATCCTCCGCTTTGCTCAGACGTTTATCAGCTACAACTTGATGGGAACCGCTAATTCAGCTCTTACAACTACCGACCTTTACTTCACTTGGTGCATGGCGAAGGGCGTGAAGGTGCACCTAGGTTATTGGCTGGCTCAGGCATGCCACCAAATGGCAAGCAACCCTGCGCGTCATATGTATACCTGCCACCTCCTCGGCGCCTACCTCCAACGGAACATCGAAATGAAGATTGCTAAGACCGCTCCTTTGGTAGTCATGTGCGAACCCCCGGAGATTTTCAGTGTTGATTATTTTTTCAACAAGGGGTTGCTACAAGCTCATGGCGCCAAGACCTTCTTCTACTCGATAGGAGACAAGGTAAAGGCGGAGACTGGAGAAGCTGAGGAGACCATGCCAAGTGAAGATGTTGAAGAGCTGCGTAAGGATGTTTAGGATATGAGAAAGGAGATGCAATTGATGAGGAAAGAAATGGTGAAGGAACTTGGGGGAATTAGAAAGGAATTGAACGGAAGCCGGGAGGAAGTGAAGACCATGAGGGGCAATATTGCAGATTTGGCGGTGAAGTCTGCCAAATAAAATGAGCGAATGACGGAGGCGGTGGAGCTTTCAATGAAGATGTTGAAGTGGTTGCAGCAGACACTCCCCTTGACCCAGTCGAAGATAACTCCTGGGTCCAGCAGCGAAGTCAAGCAGCCCGTCCAGAGCAGTCCCTCCGTCAAGCGACCACAGCAATCGCTCAAGCAGATTATCTCCCCACCTGTTCCCAAGCAAGTGTCAGTCCCAACAAAATCAAAGTCTCTGATGAAGAAGCCAGTACCTGACCAACCAGAACAGGAAGAAGAAGAGCCGGAGCAGCCGGCGAAGAAGAAAGTGAAGATGACCCGACCCGGAATCCCACCCCAGTCTGGCTCTCGAGGGAGCCAGCCCCAGAAGTGAATCACTCCCCATGACCAAGTAACTTTTGTTTTTTTTTGCTTTCAGTTATCTATTTTTGTTTTTGTTGCCTATTTGTGATATGTATTTGTCTGTGTTTTCTCCAACTTAGCCCACTGCTTGGTCTAAGTGTGAGAAGTTGTATTTTCTGTTTTGTCTGTGTTTTCTCCCACTTAGCCCACTGCTTGGTCTAAGTGTGAGAAGTTTGTATTTTCTGTTTTGTTGTATTTTCTCCCACTTAGCCCAATGCTTGGTCTAAGTGTGAGAAGTTTTTTATGTATAAACTGTTGTTGTTTGTTGCATTGATCTCTATGTTTCCCCCCTTCACGATGATGGCTTGAGGACAAGCTCGAGTGAAGTGGGAGGGGGAAAGGAGTCAATGCATGTATTTGTCTGCATGATAAGAGTCTTTAGGTTTAGTTTTGTTGTGTCGCATGAGCCAGTGAATATAATACGGCATGAGTCCCTTAGTGAAAGTAATTGAAAATAGGAGGTATTTCAACTTAGAAGTCTTTTCCTTTAATAAGCCAAGTCAATCTGAGTGAAGCGAGAACGATAGAGGATGCCTTTACTTACTTAGTTGTGAAGCCCTACTATAATAGCGAGTTATAAGCCTTAAATAACTTCGAGCTAACACATGTTAAAGGGCCGCCACTGAATGCTTAGGGAGAAGAGTTGTGAAGGAGAAAAATAGGGGGATTGGGTTATGAAGGTATAAGCTGGACGAAGTCCAGGGTAAGGTATTATAAGCTGGACGAAGTCCAGAAGAAAAAAAAAGGAGAAAACAAAAAGGGAGAAAAAAAAAAAAAAAAAGATATAAAAAGAAGGAGGTATAAGCTGGACGAAGTCCAGGGGGAAGTTGTTTAAAGGGCAGGAACAATAATAACCTGACCCAGGAAAAAAGGAGGAACACTCATAACCCGACGCTTCAGTGGTGTGGCAATAACTTAAGAGAGAATCGATCCTAACATCCCTGGTGAGGAATAAGTGATCGAGTGAATCCAATAATTGGGTAAGTAAAAGGCTATCTTGACGAACTGACAGATTGGCTAGGTAGAGGAAGGGAAAGGGCCTATTTGGAGGAGTGCAGCCTGTTGGATTGACCTTAATCTTGTGGGGACGGTTGCCTAAAAGTTGAAGCTAGCTCATGCATATGTGTTTATGTGTTTGTACGTTTTTCTTTAAGTGTTTTAGTTTCAAATTATGTCTAGGTCTAGGAGTCTGTCTAGAGTCTAAAGAGTCGGTCAGGGGATAACCTTGCTTGAAATTCGCCTTATTCTTTTTTCTTGTCTTTATACTTGAGGACAAGTATGGTTTAAGTGTGAGCAGTTTGATAAGGCTAATTTCATGCATCGGTTATATAGTGAAAAGCACTACATTTTGTTGGTCTAACACAGTTTCTAAGCCAGGTGTGTGACAGAATCGCTAGATCCAGGAGATGCTGGAGGAAACAGTCTAGCGAAGAAATGAAGGAGAAGTGAGCAGAACTTAAGGAAAAGAAGGCTAGAAGAAGGGAGTCAATAGATGAGGGTAACAAAGTCTATCTATACCTCGCTGGGCCCCACTTCCGTCCGTACTCTGCTTTCCAGCTTTCCGTCCGTACTCTGCTTAGTTAGTACCTTAGTTAGTTGTTTTTCCAGCTTTCCGTCCGTACTCTGCTTTTTCAGTTATGGTCCCCACCGTCAGTTTATCTCCCAGATCTAGGTAATTAGAATAGTTTCTCAGATCTAGTGATTGTTTCGGTTCTAGTTTACGTGCATGCTTTTGTTGTTTCGCATAGATCTAGCTGTTAGCTTAGCAGTTTAAAATCCCAAGTTTAAGTTTAATTTCCTCAACCCAAAAAAATGCGTGGCAGCAGCCAACCCAAAAACAATTCCCAAATCTTTGAGCATGATTATTACGCATCCATCTATGTGGGATCGATCCCTACTTTCCTGTGCTAGGTTTTAGTAAAGTGGTTGAGGGTTTTTGAAGAAGTGCTCTGTGTGTCCGACGACCAGGATTTTCCGACGACCAGTGAGTTCCTAGACCGTGTGATCTAGCGGATTTGCTGGACCTAGGAAACCTGTTATTTCTTTCTGTGCACACAGTGACTACCCACACACTAGTTGTGTCCTCTTCAGGTCCCACTATGATTTGACCCGTAGGTCCCACTATGAATTGACCCGCATGTCCCAATATGATTTGACCCGAAGGTCCCAATATGATTGACCCGAAGGTCCCATTATGTCCACTGTGATTTCAGATCCAGGACAAGACTATCACAGATCCTCTTTAATCCAATGATCCAGTTAATTCTAATACCATATGCAAATAATATCTATTGCATCAATTACATATCCATATATTCCACCAATTAACTCTGATACTATAGATAAATATATCTATTACACCAATCACATATCACCATCATATTACACCATCAATATCAAATAACACATAACTATTTCAGTCTCGCATCATATAAATCAAATATTCACTCAAATTTAATACATAACAATCAATCACATAAAATATGTAAAATTAAAAGTGTGATTTATACACACCTGGATACGATATGTTATTGAATTGAACTCCTGATTCCATCTACTAATTTCCACTTATCCTAAAATAGCATATGGAAAATTCAATTCAAAAAACTATATACATATATATACACGTGACTTTTGTGTGTGCATATTTTCTAGACTTAACAAAAATATATATATGAAAATTTACTTCAATCTATTTCCATTTCCATTTGTTATAGCTCTCGTTCGCCTCTTTTCTTCTAAGAACTTTTATTTTTGTCCTCCATGAAAATACATCACTCACATATATGTATAGAGTAAGTTTCTCTTCTGCCGACTTAATATGTGACTGGTGGGCCTTGAGGTATCTTCAGTCGGGTGAGTAAATGCAAGGGTGTATCCAACTGATCATGATGAGAATCCCAACCTAGCTGAGCCGTTGACACGACGACCGGAGCCTAGGACGCTATCAAACAAATTTCCTCAACCCACTTCTACTGGTTAGTATAGTGGAGGTAAGGGTCGAATCCCACAAGGATGGACACGTTGGGATAACTGTGGTGATATTCCTGGGTGGTTTTGTTTAGCTACCACGCTTTTGGATTGAGATTCTACCTAGGCGGGAAATAAAGGTGGTACTTTACTGACTGGTGGGCGTGTAAATGACCGACATGTGGTTGTGTTCGTGGAAATAGGGATCAAGGTAAGTAGACAGTTGCTAAATTAGGAAACTAGAAATCAGGGTATATTTGGTGGTTGGGTGGCTGCTCTGACAGGTCTAGATGGTACAACTGAAAAGTAAAAGGCAAAAGCAAAAAGTAACCAAAAAGTAAAAGTGGTCCAAAGCAAAAGTAGATTGTGATGTTTTCTTCTCCAACAAGTATCAACAGCAATTACATGAACTAGAACTCCATGGATGAACTCAGATTAATAATTTCAAACTCAAGATCCATTAATTAGAAATGCGCAAATTAAGATTAATGACCGAACTGCAGGATTCTCCTACTGGCTAACACGCGAAGTGGCTAGGGTGACGCAAAGTGTGAAACTCATGCACAGAAACGTAAAGCGAGACATAACTTAAATTTTTAGCTAACAACTCCAGGGTTAGATCACTTAACAAGAACATGCGCAACACTTAAAAATTAAAAGCGACAACTAAATCTAACTTTCCTAGGCAGAACGAAGCAAATTCAAACCAAAGAGACATACGAAATAGAAACTTCATAACTAAAACGTTTGGATCTTCACCAAGTACTTAAAAAGGCAACAAAAAAAATGTTTGCAACAGATCCAACGAAGAAAGCAAGTAAAGATTAAACTAGAAAGCGAGTAAAAATTATTTTTGCCACTCCAGGCGGTGAAACTGCTATACTACGACGACCAACTGGCTGGAACGGTGGGATGATAACTTCTCCGGTGGACTTCTGGACTCAGGTGACCATAGCGGTGGCGAGGAATGAGAAAACTGGACAATGCTGAAGGACTGATCTTCTAGAGAGAATTCTAATTGCGAACTTTTGAACTCCGAAACTCCTTCTCTCTCTCCAAGTGGCTTCTTTTATAGGGAGGCTTGCCCTTGCTTTTAGGGTAGACTTACTTTGCAAATTGACTTTTCTGCCCTTGTTTATGATCATCCCAGCTATCCTTCTTCTCCATCTTGAGCCTTTTCTCTGGCATGCATCCTGGTCAGTATTGCACTCTTCTAGCGCTCATTTCACTTGCATCGTCCGAATCGTCTCCTACTTACTTGGATCCTTTTATCCTGCACACTTAAGCAACTGTTTTTTACAGATAATGCATGCAATTCACAACATATTGACCAGTAACCAAAGCTTAGAATACGACTTATCAGTGACTAAGCTGTATATAAAAAAAACTTGGCTTATCTTTACCTATACTCATCACACGTGCACTACTAACAAAACTTATACTATTAATCTATTATTGTATTAACTAATAGGATAAATATAAGAAATTATCACACTAGTCTATGCCACATTCACGTTATTACACCTACACACACTTAAAATTAAATATTAGTATTTTAGAGTACACCTACATAGGGTCTGCGTTAAAATTTAACTAACCTTCTAATCCAAAACCCAGAACTATCTCAATATTATGTATTAAAATTATCAACACAAAAACAAAACTTTCTCAATAAATTTGTGTTGATAAAATTATATCTTTATGTTGAGATTTAAATTTACATGTTATGTTGATAAAGTTATATCTATATGTTGAGAAATTTCCAACATAATGTTGAAGTTCTGGGTTCTGGATTGGGAATTAGTTAGCATTTGATTACCCCCCCACCTACACATGCACAGTTATATATATATATATATATATATATATATATATATATATATATATATATTTGATCATATCATAACTCATATTTATGTGATAACCTAATAACCCTATCATTTTACGGGTCAAAAGTATCATTTTTACTAAAAATGATATTTATACACGATAAAATGATATTTTTTCAGCATATGCATAAAATGATACTTTTATTCCATAAAATGATATTCTGTTCCATAAAATGATATTTTTCGTCCATAAAATGAGGGTTATTAGGTTATCACCATAAATATGGGTTATGATATGATCACAACCCTATATATATATATATAGAGTCCTATTAACCACAAATCCACTCTTAAAGACCGAACTAGAGACCGAATCTTGACCACATGATCTTGAATTTGATGGATTAGATTAGATAATCAAAGGTTAATTTTCGCACTTCATTATATACTCAATTTACTTCAATGCGGGGGTATTTTTGTAATTTCATAATTAGGGTAAAAATTAAAAAATTTACTCATGCCCGCTCACGCAATTACGCTGCATCTTCTTCTCTCCTCTCTCAAAACTTCTCTCCAAACCTAGTTCATCTTCATATCTTCATCTTCCATCAGTTATGGAAAATATAGAAAGTAATCGAAGCATAAAAAATGAAATGGCAATGCCTACAGAGTTTCTTGCAGGACGCCTTGATAAATATAAGCCGACCAAATCCCGGAGATACAAAATGCCAGGAGCAATACGCGGCGGAGTCCGGAGCCATGAGACTCCATTGCCGAATTTGAGATCGCCGCCGTACGAATTCTCCGGCGATTATCCTATTTCTTAGCTGTGGTGGAACGTACTAGAATATTCTGTGTTTGCCTATTGATATGTCGACCGAAATTTGTACAGAGGCGAAGTGGAGATTAACTGAATTGACACGAGAAGCTCTCCATCAATTTCATAGTAATTGATTTGCTTATACAGTTAGGTTTATTACCAAAATGAAGTAATAAAACATGATAATGAAGTAATAAATTGATAAGATGAAGTAATATAAATGATCTGTTTTCCTATTAACTATAATCTAGTTAGTATGAAGTATTGAATTCATATAATGAAGTAATAAGTTATGATAATGAAGTAATATAAATGAAGTAATAAGTAATATAAATGAAGTAATAAGTAATATAAATAAAGTAATATAAATGAAGATCAGTTGGGATGGACAGTCAGGTAAGTATGCCACTGATATAAAACATGCAAACTATTGTTAGTGGAAAATTAACAAACAATTTATGCCTACAAATTTAGCTCATTATAACAACAGTTTAGTTCATTCAGCTGTGTTATTACTTCATTATAACAACAATTTAGTTCAATAAGAGTCGAATTGATGGCATACTTTAATGTGCAAACAACACATCAGTTAAAGATGTTACTTCATTATAATATTTTATTACTTCATTCTTACTGTGATTTACTTCATTATTATGTATTATTACTTCATTTTAGTAATAAAACCTACTGTATAAATAGATCATTTATATTACTTCATTATCATAACTTATTACTTCATTATATGAATTCAATACTTCATACTAACTAGATTATAGTTAATAGGAAAACAGATCATTTATACTATTACTTTATTAACATAATTTATTACTTCATCTTATCAATTTACTATTTTATCAAAAAGAATATGTAGTTCATTTTAATGTGTTATAACAACAATTTAGTTCAATAAGAGTCGAATTGATGACATACTTTAATGTGCAAACAACACATCAGTTAAAGATGTTACTTCATTATAATATTTTATTACCTCATTTTTACTGTGATTTACTTCATTATTATGTATAATTTCATTATAGTAATAAAACCTACTGTATAAATAGATCATTTATATTACTTCATTATCATAACTTATTACTTCATTATATGAATTCAATACTTCATACTAACTAGATTATAGTTAATAGGAAAACAGATCATTTATATTACTCCCTCCGTCCCAGAGAAGTTGGCACACTTTCCTTTTTAGTTTGTCCCACCAAAGATGTCACATTTCCCTTTCTGGAAAAAGTTCTCTCTCACATGAATATAAAAATTATATTTTCTCTCTTCATTTAACACACAAAACAAAACCTCCTAAAATCCCGTGCCATTTTCAAAGTATGCCAACTTCTCTGGGACAGAGGGAGTACTTTATTATCATAATTTATTACTTCATCTTATCAATTTACTATTTTATCAAAAAGAATATGTAGTTCATTTTAATGTGTTATAACAACAATTTAGTTCAATAAGAGTCGAATTGATGGCATACTTTAATGTGCAAACAACACATCAGTTAAAGATGTTACTTCATTATAATATTTTATTACTTCATTTTTACTATGATTTACTTCATTATTATGTATTATTACTTTAAAGCGAATTGACTGTATGGAGTGTTTTAAAAACGAAGTATTTTTTTCTTTATTATGATTTATTCATATGTCAATGTTGATAAAGTTATAACCCCACTGATAAAGTTATAACCTCACATAATAAGAGAGTGAACTAAAGTACTAACGCACTTGAAGTTCAATGAAATAAAAATCGTTTGATGAAGTGATATACTTGTTGAATGATGCAAATGCACGTATGAATGAAGTAGTGATCACTCTTCCTCGTCTGCTCCAGAATCATTTAAACTAATAACCTAATTGAATGAAGTGATGAAACTATTTGAATGAAGTGATGACCTAGTCAAATGAAATAATATAGAAAATTAAATCATGAAGTAATAACCTAGTTGAATGAACTAATAATCTAACTGAATGAAGTTATAGCCTAGCTGAATGAAGTAAAATCGAAATCGAAATAATGATGATTTCCACACCGCTCAGCAGTTTCTTCATCTTCTCTACCACAGACAACAACTACACCATCTGTTGCAGACTTAATTTCGCCGATCGCGTACAAGCAAAAACGATTTGGTTGCCGATTTGTGGCTACAGATGAAGGAGGAGTCCAGATTAGATATTGAGCAGGAACCGATTTTATCTGGCTACTATTATACTTCGATTTTGTGCCTTGATTCGATAGAATCAGCTTTGGCGAATCACGTCTCAATCAAATTGAGCAACCACAGCCTCCCCAACGACATCCTTTACGATTTAATTTTAGGGATTTTAGTTGATGATTTGAGGGTGGTGAAGGAGAGGGACCCTGCCTGCATCAGTTTCGCACACTGTTTCCTAAACTTCAAAGGCTTCTCCGCAATTCAATCTCATAGAATAGCGTACAATCTATGGTGCAAAGGCAGGAAAGAGCTGGCTCCGCTGATACAGAACAGGGTTTTGGAGGCCTTCGCGGTGGATATCCATCCTGGGGCGAGGATCGGGAGCGGTATCCTTCTCCGAGACAGTAGTGGCGTAGCAAAGGGAAGGCAGCAGTGAGATGAAGGAAGGATGGAGAAAGAGAGATTTGATCTTCCAAAATTACCCTTTTATCAATAAAAAAATAAGATAATATGTAATTATTAATAACCATTAGATGTGATTAATGGATGGATGAGATTTGGTCTCTAGTTCGGTCTTTAAGAAGGGTTCGACATTGTCACAACTCTATATATATATATATATATATAGGATTGTGATCAATTGAGATTATTTAGGCTAATTGAGAAATGAGATGCAATATCAGCCACTCATTTTTATTAAATGAGTGGTCCAGATTTTGCCACACAATAAATATTTTTAGATTAATTAATTATAAAAGGGCATAATGGTAATTTGGTTTAAACCCAATTGAAAACAAAGAGCAGCAACTTCTCCCCTCCATTTCGTCGCCGTCAAATCCGTCGTCGTTTCTGGCTCTTTGTTATCTTCCCCAACCTTCCCCTTCTCTGCACTCTCCCTAACTTTCGCAAATCGCCTAGATTGAATCATAAATCTGTAAGAGGAAGCTTCTAGAGTAGACATGATGGTGGGGAAGAGAGGTCGGCCGCCGATGAAGAGGACTACGAGCATGACCGAATTCACCTTGGATCTCAACGGCAGAGCTGTGGTGCAGCTCTATCAGCCATCGGATCCTCACAATCCGTTCAACGGCGACCTAAATCAACACTACATGGCCTCCACCGCGGCTGCTCCGAGGCTCCAGCGGCGCAAAATTCGGTGGATTACGTTCAAACTGCTACCGATCTGTCCGACGAGCGGTGGTGCTTCCCGATCTTCCTGCTCTCCCACACCGCCGGTGCCTCCGCCTCCGACGGAGGATCCGCACCTATTCTCTCCTGTTCTGAATTCTGGAGCAGAGACCTCGACAGATCCGAATCGGCCGCGGCGTGGAGCGAGAGGAAAAACGCGGAGAGTGTGAGGAGAGCGAGGAGGATTTGAGCGCCGACGACTCCGAGGGGACTCGGTGGGCTGTCCTGTTCGCTGGATCCAACAGCTACTGGAATTACCAGCACCAGGTGATCGTGATCGGAATTCTGTTTATTTTCGTACAATATCAAATTTGTATGTTGATTTGTTGATGCTTACTGGAAACGTGCTACTGAAATAATTTTATTTTTTGTTATTGGAAGCTAATTTTGAAGTAGAGCGTAGCTCTCTAGTTCAGTTCACTTGAAGTTATTGCTCTGTTTAATTTCACAGTTTTTTAACTATTTTCATTTTATATCTAAATTTTACTAAGCTCATGTTTATTGAATCATCACAGGTCATTTAGAATCATTTTCATTCAATCTACAGTAATTTTGGAAGTTTTCTAAATTGCTATTCTTAGCTAGGTTTGACTTTTGTTTGTTTAAACTATTGGTATTCTACTATTCTATACAGTTTGTTAAACTTTTTCCATGATTTTTTTTTTCTAATTAAGCTATTTCTTAATTCGAAAAACAAAAATATCAGTGTCGACTTTACTTTGGTTTAAGCTATTTTAATTCGAATTGTTGACATTTGATAATCTCGGCATTGATATGTGAATTATAAGTGTTATTTTTTAGTTGTTGACATTTTAATACGAGTTGTTGACATTCGATATTCTCGGTATTGATATGTGATTTATAAGTGTTATTTTTTAGTTGTTGACATTTTAATACGAGTTGTTGACATTTGATATTCTCGATATTGATATGTGAATTTTAAGTGTTATTTGTTAGTTGTCAAATTCCATGTTTTAGTTAGGAAAGGGGTTTAGATTCATCCTCTTCTCAATTACACGAAGATCTCCATCTCACGAACCTTAGCTTCAGTTTTTGAATTTGTGTTGAATTGAGCAGATCCGCGAGCTGAAATCGAAGCTCGGAGAAGACGATGCGGAGAAGGCGAAACTGGAGATCAAGATCGGCGCGGCGGAGGCGGACGATCAGGATCTGGACGGCGGCAGGGAAAACTGAGCTTCAATTTTTGAATTTGTGTTGAATTGAGCATATCTGCGAGCTGAAATCGAAGCTCGGAGAAGACGATGCGGAGAAGGCGAAACTGGAGATAGAGATCAGTGCGGCGAAGGCGGAGGATCATGATGTGGACGGTGGCGGAAAGAGGAGGAGGCGAGGTGGCCGAATTCTGGCGACAAATCCAGCTCCGCCGGATCCAATCCAAAGGAAATCCTCGAAATACAATCAAAGGAAAATCCTCGACGCCTCCAGACAAGCCCCCTCTCTCTCTCGCGCGCGGTTTAACGCCGCCGCTGTTCACCGTGCTTCGCCGCTCCTGCTGTACGAAGCTCCGAACAGCTTCGCTTCTCACGCCGTCGCTTCGCCGGAAGCTTAATTGTTGATTCGAGTATGGATTTGGAGGTATTAAGCTTTGCATTATCAATTGTGTTGGATGTGAACTGATTTTTAGTGAGAGAAATTGCTACCTCTGTTTTTTCGCCGGAGCTTTGTGTAAAAGTCGACTATTTTGAGGTTCATCTTCACGATTTTCGCTATTTTTATCAAAATGCTTGAACATTTGGGAAAAAATCTGAAAATACTGATTTCTGCTCATTTCAATGCTGAATTTCGCTTTTATCTCGCGACTTCAGCACAGATCTTGCAATTTTTTATTTAATTCGATTTATGCCTCTCAAATCTGCTTCGTAAATCACTTGCATTTGCTCGTTGACATAATAACGTTTGTTGTTGACATGAATTATATAAGTCGTTGACACAAATATTATGAAAAATATTGTTGGCATGAGTTATATGTAAAACATTGTTGTTGATATGCGTAAAACGTTGTTGTTGACATAAATAATATAGGTTGTTGACATGAAAATATTTGTGGTTGACATTAATTATTGTGTATATGATTGTTGATGATGCAAAGAGATAATAAGTGATTGTTGTGTTCATATGTTGAGCAATAAATGAAGTGTTTGTTCACTGTAAAAATTTAATAGAAATAGTGTGATTGGTGGTGGAGAAAGATGTGGGGAGTCATGTTGTGGAAGGTGTGGGAGTTGTGGATGAGATGGAGCTGTGGGTGATGGTGAGAAGGGTTGAGTTTAGGTTGTATTTTTTGTGTATTTGTTCGGAGCCATGCTGGGTTTGGTGTTTGTCAATATTTGTAGATTTAAATTTGCGTGTGTTTAATTGTACAATGAAATTTGTGAAATATATGGATGCAGTTTTTAATTCGATTATGTTGCTGGAATTTTTTAGTTGTGTAGATAAGGTGTTTGTGATATTGCCTAAAATAGTATTGTTGACATAAATTATATAAGTTGTTGACATGAAAATGTTTATTTTTTACATGAATTATATAGCTCGTTGACATAATAACGTTTGTTGTTGACATGAATTATATAGATCGTTGGTATAATTTTTATGAAAAATGTTGTTGACATAAATTATATGTAAAACATTATTGTTGACATGAATTATAAGAAAAACATTGCTGTTGACATAAACAATATACGTCGTTGACATGAAAATATTTGTTGTTGACATAATAGTTGACATAAATAAAGTTGTTGTTGACATCGTAGTTGACATAAATAAAGTTTGTTGTTGACATTGTAGTTGACATAAATAATGTTTGTTGTTGACATTCGATATTCTCGCTATTGATATGTGAATTATAAGTGTTATTTGTTAGTTGTTGACATTTTAATACGAGTTGTTGACATTCGATATTCTCGATATTGACATGTGAATAGTAAGTGTTATTTGTTAGTTGTTGACATTTTAATACGAGTTGTTGACATTCGATATTCTCGGTATTGATATGTGAATTGTAAGTGTTGTTTTTTAGTTGTTGACATTTTAATACGTGTTGTTGACATTCGATATTCTCGGTATTGATATGTGAATTGTAAGTGTTATTTGTTAGTTGTTGACATTTTAATACGAGTTGTTGACATTCGATATTCTCGGTATTGATATGTGAATTGTAAGTGTTATTTGTTAGTTGTTGACATTTTAATACGAGTTGTTGATATTCGATATTCTCGGTATTGATATGTGAATTATAAGTGTTATTTTATTGAATGTTGAAGATTTGAAGATTTGATGATTTGAATATTGAAGAGATTTGAAGATTTGAATGTTGAAGATTTGAAGATTCAAAGATTTGAACATTTGAATGTTGAAGATTTGAAGATTTGAAGATATAAATGTTGAAGATTTGAAGATTTGAAGATATGAATGTTGAAGATTTGAAGATTTGAAGATATGAATGTTGAAGATTTGAAGATTTGAAGATTTGAATGTTGAAGAGTTGAAGAGTTGAAGATATGAATGTTGAAGATTTGAAGATATGAATGTTGAAGATTTGAAGATTTGAAGATATGAATATTGAAGATTTGAAGATTTGAAGATTTGAATGTTGAAGATTTGAAGATATGAATGTTGAAGATTTGAAGATTTGAATGTTGAAGATTTGAAGACTTTGTAGCTAGAATTTTAGAGAGGATTTTAGAAAATGATTTCAAACACAATTTAATGAAAAGACAATTATACCCCCTTGTTGACATAATGTGGTATTTGTTGACATTTTGTTAATCTTGTGGATTAGTGGCCCATATTGCATCTCATTTCTCAATTTAGCTAAATAATCTCAACCTAACAAGACCCTATATATATATATATATAGAGTTGCATTAGGGTCCTATTACACTCTTAGAGTCTTTCCTCTTCTTAATATCAACCATTAGATTGATGGAATGGATGGACTAGATTAAAAGGGCCAATCTGATCCCGTATTGCATTATTTGTGCATTTTCGTGCATTAAAAGGGTAAAGCAGTAAAATAACACACTACACAATCAGTTTCGAAACGGCAGGTCCGAAATTTACGCGGCATTTTCATCGACCTCTCAACTCCCCTCTCTCTCACTCCATCCCATCAACTCTCTCTTCTCAAAAATTCTCCCCCAATTCCACAAAACCCTAGCCGCCGCCGCGAAATCAAGTTCTACCAACGCTGCCTGCCGCGAAATCTCCGTTGGTGGACCATTCCCGCCGTGGAATCTACGTCGGTGGACGATTCCCGCCGTCAAATCACTACGCGCTCTCCGTTGAAAAGCGAAGCGTTGCCTTCCAAAAAAAAGGTTTGGTTCTGTTTTTTTTGTTTGGTAGGCAAAAACACTCCTAAACATCGATTGAAGTCAGAAACACTCCTAAACAGCGATTTATAGTTTATAATCGTAATAATTCACAAAAGTGTTCGGCGCGATTTTGTTGGAAAAGATGAATTTGTGGTTATTAGAGTTAAGGTTTTGCTCATACTTGCTATAAAAATTCGTGAAAACCCAGTTGGATCTGGGTTTCATCGGTTTAATTTACAGTTGGTGTAATGCACAAAAGTTGTTGTTTTTTTGTTGGAGAAGTCGATATTGTGAGCATTTCTATGTACTGAATGCTTGATTTCTGGCCAATATGTACACTGTTGGTCATTTTTTTTGGGCGATACCACACTGATATATGGTTGAAAACTAACCGATTTTGGCACTCTCGTCGCGCAGATATAGAATGAATAAAAGAGCTCGCGCCTACAAAAGCCAGCCAGAACCCAATCAAGGTTATGCATCATTCCAACATTTTTTGTAGGTGATTGTTCTGTTCTGTAGGTTATTGTTCATTTTATTGGGTGGAAAAGGTGTTCATTTTCTGTAGCTAGTAATTGAGTAGTATAACTAGGTTTGTACATTAAATCTTCAGATCTGTGCATTGTTGAATAGAGGTCGTGCATCACTTGTCTTTAGCTTAGGTTATGCATCATTCCAACATTTTTGGTAGGTGATTGTTCTGTTCTGTAGGTTATTGTTCATTTTTTTAGTTGGAAAAGGTGTTCATTTTCTGTAGCAAATAATTGAGTAGTATAACTACGTTTGTACATTACATCTTCAGATCTGTGCATTACTTACTGTAACGCATAGATTATTTGTTGTTAACCATTGTTTTTCCTGTTCTGGACAGGGTCTAAGCACCATCGGATTGAGTTCGACCAAGCAGTTGACGATGTTATTCCCTTAGCATTAGCTCAGAAACTTCGACAAAGGTTAGCCGCGGAAGAAGCTGGAACAAGTTTACGCAATGAAGACGTGGATAAAAAGAAACCGAGGGGGAAGAAAGCCGACCACCTGTATTGTCGACAGAACCCCACCGAGTTCATTTCATGTAGACAGAAGCTGACTTCCCGGCAAAGTGAATTATGCATAAAATATAATATTTAATGCATTGATATAAACGTGGTAATGCACATTAACAAATTTATCCAGTAATAATATAAAGTGAAAGATGCATAGGATATAATATTTAATGCAATGATATAAACGCGGTAATGAACATTGACAAATTTCTGCAATAATGGAATGAATAAAGGGATTGATGCATATAATATAATATTTAATGCAATGATATAAACGCGGTAATGCACATTAACAAATGACTCCAGTAATGGAATAAATAAAGGGAATGATGCATAAGATATAATATTTGATGCAATAATATAAACATGGTAATGCACATTAACAAATGACTCCAGTAATGGAATAAATAAAGCGAATGATGCATAGAATTTAATATTTAATGCAATGACGTAAACGCGCAAATGCACATTAACAAAGTTCTCAAGTAATGGGAAAAATAAAGGAAATGCTGCGTAGAATATCATTTTTAATAAAAGGCTACAAGCGCAATAATCCGCACTAACAAAGTACTCCAGTAATCTAATAAATAAAGGGAATGATGCATAGAATATCATTATTAATGCAAGGATTTAGTTCGTCTTCCTCGTTCGACCTCTTGCAGCCCTCCCTATTGCATACCACATGATACCAAGTAGTAACACCGTCCGACGCCTTCCTCATTCCTTGTTTGCGCGTATCAAACCCAACAGCGCGGGCATACACATCATAAAACGCAAAAGCAAAAGCTATGGATTGGAACTTCTGCCCAACCACAGGCTTCAATTGTGGAGATCATTCAGGTATAACGAACACTATACATAAAACGAAAGAAAAAACATATCAGAATTTATTATCATTACATGATACAAATCGTACATTACAACTAAAAAATAGTGCATTAGAATAGAATATTTGAACATTACATACGACGATTAATACCACACTGTAGCCGAGATAATAACTAAACCCTAGTCAAAACAATGAAGCGCGTCGGCTCAATAACTAAACCCTAGTCAATCATCGCTGATTGGAGAAATATGATTACCTTCTTCCATTTTGTAGAAATCGAAATCAATCAACGATTGCTGCCAAAAACGTTTTTCAACGAGCAACAAAAATTAATAGTTTACGTACTAATGTTTCAACAGCGTTTTTTCTGGACGATGAAATATCTTCAACGGAGAAGAAGGGAGAAAAGATTGCACAGAAAATTTGGGTAGAATCGTTTATTTCTGCAGAAAAAACCGATACAATCATGAGAAGAGAAAATCAAGGACTTACCATAACTAACTATATTGTGTATTCCTAATCAGCCCTTTTCGTCAAATTCAATGATTAAAAATAAATAAATCAGCCTCTATTTTGGGCCATTAGATCTCTAAAATGGAAGGCCAAGATTAAAAAGGACAATAGAACATAATATTAGAAAATGATATGAATACATCCCTATATATATATATATATATATATATAAGAGTTGTGATCAATGTTGAACCAATTTTAAAGACCGAACTAGAGACCAAATCTGGGCCATTAGATCTAGTTTTTTTGATGAGATGTGCTGCTGTGAAAATTTTTTCTGCTTCATTACTAACCCATTTTACCTCATTGTATAGGTTTATTACTTCATTCTGTACCTAATACCTTGAAACTACAACATGTTTTTACTTGCTTCCAGTAGGTTTTGAAATGATTCAACATATGTTTCATTCAAATTCATTGGCGTGGGTTTTTGCTTGATTAACATTTAAAAATGCAATTTATTCAAGTGAGTTTATTACTTCATTCAGGAACGTTATTACTTCATTGGATAAGATTTTTACTTCATTCCAGTAGGACTTCAAATGCTTCTACACATACTTCATTCCAATAATTTATTACATTATTTCATGTGTTTATTAAACCAATATTAGCGCCATGGTGGTGGTGATAGATATTGTAGAGAGAAAGAACGGCACGCGACGGCGAAACCACATTTACGTACTGGAATGAAGTAAAAATCTACTGGAATGAAGTAAAAACCTACTAGAATGAAGTAAAAACCTAATAGAATGAAGTAATATATTCTGGAACGAAGTTAAATCTTCGTAACATGTTAGTATGACTTATTTACCTTCGGATGAATTAAAATAGGCTCGTGATGAAGGCGAAAATAATTTATAAATTTATGTATCTTATCCATAAAAAACTAGATCTAAAAGCCCTAATTTGGTAGGGTTCGGTGGTTCGGTCTTTAAGAGTGGATTTGTGGATAATGAGACTATATATATATATATATATACAACATATAATTATATATATATATATATATACAACATATAATTATGCAAATAATATTATAAATGTGCAATGATAAATAAAATTATATCAGTATGCAAAATGATGCATATTTCGGGTTAGGGATGTTACAACTTTAAGTTAGACCTTTTGATTTATAAAATGTCAATACTAAAGTTGGATTTGAGGCTTTAATTTGGAAGAGAGTGTATTGGATTATTCTCTTTTTTAGTTACACATTCTTGGATGTGTTACTCTTTCTTTCAATGTGGAATAAAAGTCATTATTTATAACTATATATGATACATGTCTCATCATTCTTTGTCTATATTAATACTCTATCTTTTATTATTATTATTTAACAACAAATATTATTACATGAACTATTATTCATTAGTTCTTTATCGATATCAATTTGCTTATGTTTAAATTTATGTATATGGTAACTAATAAATACTACTCCTTCTGTCCCATTAAAAATGAAACGTTGTCGTTTTTGGATTGTCCTATTAAAAAATGAAACATTTCCTCAAATTGAAACATCCCTATCTCTACTTTTTTCATCTCTCTTACTTTACTCTCTTTTCATTAACTCACAAAACAACACTACATAAAAACTCCTGCCGATTTCAAATATTGCATATTTAATGGGACGGATGGAGTATTATACACAAAAAAAGAATAATTATAATACAAATTGTATAAATCTAATGATAACTATTATACAAATAATTATATTTCTATATACAAATCATATTTCTCAATAATTATTTTTTTTTATCAATCAAGAATATATTCAAATAATAAATTTTTATATATATTATACAAAAAATTAAGAAAAGTGGAAGATAAAAGTAAGTTTTGTATCCCACATTAGAAAAAGATGAATGAATGCTTCAACACATTTTGTCTCACATCGAAAATTTAACATAAAACATTCAATGATGTCTCTATAAATAAGAAATATCCAAGAATGGTTTCATAGAATTCACAATCCCATCAAATATATGGGCTATTATGAATTTCTTATATTCATTTATTATTTGTAACAATTGTTTTTTATATATAAAAATCAATTTTTATAAAAAAAATTAATAATTGAACCGCCAGTTTAACTGTTGAATTGACGATTCGGAACCGGTGGTTCCAGTTTCAAATTTCGTTGAACCTGAACTGGCCCGCTAGAATCGCCGAACCGCCGCCGCCGCCGGTTCCAGTTTGTGAAGCGACGGTTCGGTTTGGTTTGGTTTGTGCATGCCTTTCCTCTGGTTGTTGCGTGGATAAAAAATGTTACGACTATAAGAAAACAGTGAAGGTAACTGGGCCAAGACTAATTAGCTTTGATGGGTTCTATATTATGGTCTTGGGCTTGCTTATTTTAGTCAAGTAAGTGGGTGTGGTAAATAATCTATCCAAAAATAAATGTTGAATTTGATTAACTTGTAATTAATTAATTATTTTGTTACAATTAAGTTTTTAGATATAGTTACATATTTAGTCTCTTGGTTTAATTAACCTCAATTGATTGACTTTTTCGATTCAAGAATATCTAAAGTAATTAAACATTCGATTTTTAAGAGCAATAAGGAGGGAGTATTAATTTCTGGATTAATTTATCTTAGAAAATAAATTTTCTGATTTAATTGAATATAAGAACTAAAGTCGTCTAAGTAAAATGAAGTATATGATGCAAATCTCCAATGGAATATTTCATCTATTTGAGAATATTCTTAAGCTAATTAGCTTGTCATTTTGTTTCAAAAAGAGCTAACGCAAGAAGTGTAGATCGATTCTGATTTTTTGTTTGAATTGGAAAGCATCAGAGTGGGATCTATATCTTACACATTAAATTCAAGTACAAAGTAAATGATTGAAAAATGTGATTTTATTGTTTCTTTAAAAATCCTACATTTATTTATTTCAAGTATTACCTTGTCATAAATAATTTGTATTATGATATGTATGTTTTTGGTTATGCCAAAATGAATAATAAGAATATAGTTCTAGTATAATCGCAAATCCTACTCATCACAAACTTTAAAAACGAACTAAAATATCAAAATCGTTTCATCACAGAATAAGTTTTTATTAAAAATATCTAATTCGCATCTAATTAAAAAGTACTCCCTCCGCCCCGACTAAAATGACACATTCCTTAACCGGCACGAGATTTTAGGAGTTATTGATTAAAGTGTTTAATTAGAGAGAGAAAAGGTGGGTGTAAGTATTAAAGTAGAGAGATAAAGAAAGATGGATATTTTAAAAGGAGTGAGAAAAAGTGGTTGAATGTATTAATTGGAGAGAGAAAGTTTTTAAAAAATGAAATGAGTCATCTTAGTTGGGACAAACTAAAAAGGAAAACGTGTCATCTTAGAGCATCTCCAATAGCGGCTAGCCCACCGGCTAGCCGATTCGCGTCGCTAGCCGGTCGGCTAGCCGAACCATTGGAACCGGCCAGCGGCATTTCGGCTAGCCGATTTGCGGGCGCTAGCCGGCCGCTGGCCGATCCCGCTAGCCGCCACTGTAGGCTCAATTTCGGCTAGCCGGTTGAATTTTTTTTAATGTCTTTTTCTCATGCATTTTTTTAATGTATTTTTTATGCATTTTTTATTGCATTTTTAATGTATTTTTTTTATGAATTTTTTTTAATTATGTAATTTTTTTTAGGATGGACCTTTTTTTAATTTATACTCCCTCCGTCCCAAGATAAATGACTTGTATTCCTTTTTGGGGTGTCCCACTATAAGTGACCTATTTTCATTTTTAGCAAAAAGTCATCTCTCTTACTTTATTTTCCACCTACTTTATTCTCTCTTCTCTCCTCTACTTTTCCCACTCTCATACTTGACTCTCTCCACTTTAACTTATTTAAATATCATTCCTTAAATCCCGTGTCCAAAAGAAGTAGGTCACTTATCTTGGGACGGAGGGAGTATAAAATTAATTAGTGAGGAGTAGAGTGGGGCGGTGGCTCGTGTGTGGAAGCCCGGATTTTTTTTATTATGTAATTTTTTTTATTTTTAGTTAATGTAATTTTTTTATTTAAATAAAATTAACTAATTTTTCTCATATATGTGTCGTAAATTTAATTCTATATTTTGTGTTTAATTCCGCAAATGTAGTTGTTTTTGAATTATTTTTATTGCGGCTAGTCTGTGGCTAGCCTTAGGCGGTTTATTTGATTAAAATGATGATGTGACTGGTGGATTTTTAGTGCATGATGTAAGGGAAAGAAAGTGGCTAGCCTGTGGCTGGCCTAAAGCCATTGGAGATGCTCTTAAGCGGGACGAAGGGAGGGAGTAGTAACACACTAATTACAAAATTTAATGGAGTAATATCTTTTTTGTATAAAGTTAGAAATAATCTCTCTTTGTCACAGGTGATCGAAGCTCAAATCCAGACGTCATGACCACGCGCCGTCAGCCACTCATCTCCGCCGCCATGGTCCTCCTTTTTCTTTCCCCACTCTCCGCCAGCGACGCCAAAGAATCAGACCCCATATCCCGCTTCCAAAACTACCTAAGAATCAACACCGCTCACCCAAAACCAAATTACACCGCCGCAGTGGAGTATCTGACCTCCTTCGCCGCCACCATCCCAACCCTCCAAACCAGAATCCTCTACCTCACCACCCCCGACAAGCCCCTCCTCCTCATCACCTGGCCCGGCTCCGACCCTTCTCTCTCTTCAATTCTCCTCAATTCCCACCTCGATTCCGTCCCCGCCGAGCCCTCCAAGTGGCTCCACCCCCCCTTCGCCGCCCACCGCACGGCCGACGGCCGAATCTACGCCCGCGGCGCCCAGGACGACAAGTGCATCGGTATGCAGTATCTCGAAGCCATCAGGGAGCTAAAAAAATCGAATCTTGATCACACCCCTCTTCGCACCGTGCACATTTCCTACGTACCGGAAGAAGAAATCGGTGGGTTTGATGGGATGATGAAGTTTGTTGAGACCAGGGAGTTTGAGGAATTGAATATTGGGTTTATGTTGGATGAAGGGCAGGCCTCTGTTAGTGATGAGTTCAGGGTGTTCTACGCTGATCGCTCGCCTTGGCACGTCGTGATCAGGGCGCGGGGCGAGCCTGGCCACGGCTCGAGGATGTTCGATGGTGGAGCTATGGAGAATTTGATGAAGAGTGTGGAGATGATGATGAAGTTTAGGGAGACTAGCTTTGATTTGGTTAAGGCCGGTTTGGCTGCCAATTCGGAGGTTATTTCGGTTAATCCTGTGTTCTTGAATGCTGGGATTAAGTTTAATGATGTGAGTGTTTTTGTTTTGTTTGATTGTTTCTTGTTGATTTGTGTTTTGTTGTCCTAATGTGGAGATGTTGGTGATTTGGGTGGATTAGGGGTATGTGATGAATTTGCAACCATCCGAGGCAGAGGCTGGATTCGATATCCGGATGACACCCAGTGCAGATCCCGATCTAATGAGGAGGAGGATCGCGGAGGAGTGGGCGCCGACTTGGAGGAACATGACTTATGAGGTGAATTCTTTTTGTTGAGAGTGGTGTGCAAATGTGTGTCATTGACTAGATTCAAGATGACTGTTTTCTTGTTATGTATATGAATATGATAATTATTGAGGGTATTTGCCATTGGAGTTGGAACAAATGACTTATACTTGGATTTTCTTGGTCAACGTGGTGAATATGTTGTTTTTGGGCAACTTGATAAGTTTATTTGAGTTATTATATAGAGAATCATTAATTCTATTTCTTGTGGTCAAGAATCTGGAAAATTGGGTGGTTGTTACAAGAAAAGAGTATAGGAGTTCTAAGGCTATGAGAAGCTAAATTGAATAGAATAACCAGAAAACAAAGCTTGACCTTCCACGGAGAATTCCATAGTATACCTTACCTGTGTTTCCTTAATGGGAAGTTATGTTGCCTTGATCACTTTTCTTGCGTTGTAGATAACAGAAAAGGGTCCTCTAAGAGACTTCAAAGGGCGCCCTCTGATGACAGCAACTGATGGTTCTAATCCATGGTGGACCGTATTCAACCAAGCCATTGCAGCAGCTGGGGGAAGGCTTGCAAAGCCTGAAATCTTAGCTTCGACAACTGATGCTAGGTTTCTGAGACAGTTAGGAATTCCTACCTTTGGATTCTCTCCGATGAAGAATACACCCATATTGCTTCATGATCACAATGAGGTAACTCTACTGTTTACTAATTTTGGTAAGGTGTTGTGTTGTGCAAGTGTATATTCATGCTGTTTGAGATAACAATTTTTCTTCATCCACAGTTTCTCCAAGATAGTGTCTATTTAGAAGGGATTAAGGTTTATGAGCATGTAATCAGATTTTTGAGTTCCTTCGATGGAGATTCCGTTGCAAAACAAGACGTGTAGGCTGTGGAGCTGATCACTTGTGTGATGAGTACTTCAACACTGCAGGTATCATACTCACATCCTGCTCAGTCTCGTTTTATGAAGTATTTAAGAGTTGTAAGTTGATCATCGTATTCTGATTTAAGTCTTGATCTTGCATTAATTTCCTGATCAAGCCGGATAAACTTGTGAGTTGTGACTAGTCGCTTATCGTGTTTAGGTTATGACTTGCAACATTAGTATCTTGTTGCAGTTGTATGGAGTATATATTATCATTCTGAAATGCTGCAGTGTGTGTGAATTATATGAATTTAAGCATTACAGACAGTTCATTGGAGATTACACGAGCCCAAAGTCACGTTGCCCCGGTTCAGTTGCTCAACTTAGGTATGTTGTGTGTGTTTTTTCTACACAGTTAGTTTTGGAAACTAGTAGTGAAATCATATCTTGATAGTCCAGAACAGCCCAGCCCCGTTTTTTTGCATAAACAAAAAAACGGCGTGATCAGGAGAGAGAATGGTTGAACCGATCGACTGCTGGCCGGTTCACAGTCAAACCGGCCAGTTTTTCCGATTCAATTCTGTCCAATATTCAACTAGTTATAACATGCAAAGCGGACTCGGCCAAACTAATCGATCTGATCCGATCCAATTATTGGAACACTGGGTTTGAGCTTGGTGGTTCTCGGATTGTTATTTTCACGAAACCCTGAGAAATTGTTATTTTCTTGAACCCGGATGATTTAGGTTCTCGAACAAAGTTTTTTTTTTGTGAATTTAAAACCAAACTAGACTATGTAATTAAAACTAAATACCTAACCAAACTGAGCTAGAAACATTTGAAATCTAATTCAATTATTTTAATTACATAATGAGAACAAATCCATCACTTATTTAATCTGTCTAGGAGCTCAACGACCCTACTTGGACTAAAGGCGATTGAGCTTCAAAAGTAGTATAGTAGTATAAAATTATTAATTCGACATATCTTATAGTATCATAAATTACAATATGGAGTAATAAGTAATAATTTATATCAAAAGTTAATTATAGTTTATGGTCCAAACTATGAACTGATTTGCATAAATGGTCTGGTCTTTTAAAAATGCACAAAGGTACCTAAAATCTTTTTCCCTCGGTCTATCAAATTTCTATGTTCCATAATTGCATTTGCTACTTTATTTAAGGGATGTTAGTCTCAAGAATTATAAACTTTGGTCATATTTTGTTATTCTCCACAAACTTTAAAAATGTTTTAAAATATAACAAATTTTATGATTTGAATGTTATTTTATATGGCAGGTCAATTATTATATCCGATCACTTATGTGCATTTTTTTATCCTAGTTGACACTACTAAATTACTATGGTTTTCTACGTGGCTTTTTATCTTACTTTCCACGAGCTTAAAAGGTGGCTTAGAATAATCATAAATATTTCACAGTTGTTCACTTAGAATAAGTTTTTACTTGAGTTTAGTTGGAAAATAACTAACAACATAAAGTTTGTGATATTTTAGATAAATTTTAAAGATTGTGAGAAATACTAGAATTTACCAAAGTTCATGGTTTTAAGGATCAATATTCATATATTTAATGATCGTGATTTTAACGAATGTGGGCTTATTTTTGTAATATGATTCAAACTTCAAAGGTAGTGTAATTAACCATAGATAACTAGGGAAATACAAGAAACTTTGCCTTCCATTTTGATGATGAAAAGAGAAACGTCATAGGAATGTCGAAAGAATGGAATATACTAAACTTTGACGCAACACAATTAGCATAAGAATGCTTCTCCCCTTTATCACAAATAAATCTTTTCATAACTTCTACTGCCATTGCTTTTCACCGCACGTATTCTTCTCTTTAATATGCATAAATATATAATTTTATTCACATTTACCTACAGATCATAAACGAAATATTTGTATATATATGGTTCTATCATAGTCCACATTAATCTTCACAAATTACTATAATTGTTGAAACAGAACTTGGAGACATCATGGAACTCGTCAAAAATCTTTTTTTTCCATTACTTCTGGTTTCAGTTATTTTCATATCAGGTAATAATATTTATGTATGTTTATGAGCAGCTACATTCATTTTTCTATTTTAACACTTTCAATTATATGATTCAATACAATAAAATTAAATAATAATTTTACTTTTATGGAGAGGTGGAGTTTTGTAATGAGTTTGCATGATTTGCAGGGCCGAAATCTTCAGAGGGCGCAAGAGTCTTCACCATCGTCAACTACTGCGGCCAAACAATCTGGCCGGCGGTATTTCCCGGTGAAAATTTCAACGGCGGCGGATTCACCCTAAAAACCGGGGAGTCCCGCATATTCACCGCCCCGGTAAGCTGGTCCGGCCGCATATGGGGCCGCACCGGCTGCAAGTTCGACAGCAGCGGCAACGGATCATGCGAGACCGGCAGCTGCGGCACCAGCTTCAAGTGCGGCGCCTCCGGCAACACGCCGGCATCTCTGGCGGAGTTCACCCTGGCCTCACCGGACTTCTATGACGTCAGCCTGGTGGACGGGTTCAACCTGCCGATCACGGTGACGCCGATCAACGGGAGCGGCGGAAACTGCAGTGCCGCCGGGTGTGACGGGGACCTCCGGCCGAGCTGCCCGAAGGAGCTGGCAGTGCGGGGAGGAGGGGGCCGCGTGGTGGGGTGCAGGAGCGCGTGCGACGTGTTTAGCACAGACGAGTACTGCTGCAAAGGGCTGTACGCGAATCCGGTGACCTGCCAACCGACGTCGTATTCGAAGATCTTCAAGAAGGCTTGCCCCACCGCCTATAGCTACGCTTACGACGATCCAAGCAGCATCTTCACCTGCTCCGCCTCCGATTACGTCGTCTCCTTCTGCTCGTCCAGGTAACAACATTCCATGCCAATATATATAAATCTTATCAACATTCCAATGTCACATTTATTTCAGTCAGAATTCGATCTTGTTCTTGGCAGGAACCATTCTGCTTGCTCATACCATAACGACAAATTAGTGTGTGCAGCAGCAAGTGGATTGAGGGTAAATGGGATCAAGTGGATGATGATGGCTTTTACATTGATCATCACAACTCTTTGGAAAACTTGTTGAATTAACCTCAACATATATGTCTAATGCAACTTTTGAAGGTGTTTTCTAGTTTGGTAATGTTTTAAACACAATACAAATTCACATCCAAAATATATTATAGTATACTATATGTTGATTGGTATTTGTTCAAAAACATATGCACCAAAATTTCAAGCATTCTTTAGCTCTCATTAGATTCTCTGAGGTAGAAATGTGGGTTATAAATGGCTGTAATCCTATAAATACAACATCTATTACTCTAGCCTAAAGTAATGACATATCGCAAAAACAGTTACCTCACGCTGGGAGCCTTCTCCTTCTTTAGGCTAGCCAGTTGTTCAATGAGTTCCCTTTCGTCGCCACTCAAACGTTTCGGGATCTCAACTTGCACTTTGACGAGCTGGTCTCCCCTCATGTTCCTCTTGTTAAGAAGAGGCACGCCTTTCTTGGCCATGACTAAGGTCGTCCCTGGTTGCGTGCCTGACGGAATTTTGAGGTCGACCATTCCATCAACCGTTGGTACCTTGGTTGTCGTTCCTAAGATGGCGTCTGTATAAGAAACCTTGCACGTATAAAGAATATTGGTGTCGTCCCTTCTCAGGACGGGGTCGGGGAGGACGTCAATGGTGACGAAAAGATCTCCGGGAGGACCCCCTTTGCGTCCGGCATTTCCCTCATTACGCACCCTCAAACGGCTTCCAGAATCCACCCCGGCTGGGACTTTCAAGCTGATACGCTTTGACTTTCTTACTCGGCCTTCGCCCCCTCATGTGTTGCAGGGAGTCGATATCTCTCCCTCTCCACCACATGTCGAACAAGTCATGACCTGTTGAAAGACACCAAGTGGTGTCCTCGTGGATGCTACGACTTGCCCTTGACCTCCGCACGTGCTGCATTTGGTCGAACTTGTTCCCGGTTTCGCCCCCGAACCATCACAGGTGCTGCAGCTCTCAAGACGAGTTATTTCAATATCCTTCTCGATGCCAAACACTGCATCTTTGAAGTTGAGGGTCAAATTGTAGACCTGATCTTCACCTTCGGTGGCTCGGCTGCGGGATCCCCTTCCTCCCATACCCATACCACCCATGCCACCCATGCCTTCAAACAATGACTCGAATATATCAAATGGGTTGTTAAAATCCTGCCATTGAAAGTAGACAAATGTTAGAATACTTGCAACAATAACAAACCACCATTAAGTAACATCTGCTTTTGCTACATTCTTTAGTGCTAAGGTACAAAAATAAGCGTATCAGTTAGATCGAGTATATTCCACTGAATTTCTTCTTTTCTCTTGAAGTGAAAACAATAAAGGAGCTTTCTTTTAGGTGCAAATAACCACCCTCGAACCAACAATGTCAAACAATAAAGGGTGATTTGCACCGCACCTAGAACAATAGAAGGTGGCTAATGTACTAAGCCCCTCTACATCTACGTTTCATGTTTTTATAAGAGGCCATGTACTTTAATAATTATAAAGTTAAAACTCTATATATCATTACATACTATATATAAACATCCTTTAACAATTCCAATATGTACTTTCTATTATATTGATAGCTTACTCTTAAAATTTACGAATAACCATTCATCTATTTCTAATACTGTTAAGCATATATGATTTGATAACTTCAACAAAAAATATTGATTGTAGTGCATATGTTAAATGGACTATCTCAACATTAGCCTAATAGCTAGGGTGTTTTGTGCCTAAACCATATTTATCGTTCCACTATTTTAATGGCTAACGAATTCCAATAGTGGCAACATAACTTACCCCCATACCCATGCCGGCACCTTTAAGCCCGGCCTCACCATACTTGTCATATATGGAACGTTTCTCATCATCTGATAAAACCTGTCACGGAATTTAATATTTAGAAAATTGATGTATGTTGAATGCTCAAGTAAAATGCGTAAAGTGTGTATATTTTACAAGGAACAGATTCCTACCTCGTAAGCATTACTAATCTCCTTAAACTTTTCTTCTGCTCCAGGTTCTCTGCGTTTCAGATGTATATCTTAATAAGAGTATTTTAAATTTACAGAGTTTCATATCATTACAGAAAACCTCAAACATAACAAAAAGAAAGGCATAATAATAGTACGCTACTATATGTTTCCCTATCACATTGATGAGAATCTAGCAGAGTTCTCCACAAGGATGCAGATTTTTTTACCATAGATTACAAAACGTGCATAGATTTATGTGCAGCAGTACCTTAAAACAAGCATCCTTCAGCAACAGAATCGCATGTTAATGGCTTTTAATATCAGCTTAAATATTCAACGCCAGCAGTTTTAGTAGTATTTCATTTTCAAAATCATTTCTACATCAGTTTCAGAGCTTATTCCTTGACAAGGTCACAGAAATGACAACAAACAAAAGACATGCTTTTAGTTTCAGAACCAAAGACATGCTGATTTTGAACATGAATATTGAACAACAAACCAACTTATAAACAACAAATATAAATAGAGAAATGAAAAAAAGTAGTATTTGAAATCCAATAAAAACAAAAGATGCGTTATGACTTACTTGTTCACGTCTGGATGATAGTTACGAGCAAGCTTTCGATATGCTGAAGAAGAAAGTAAAACAAATGAGATATAAATTAAATCATATGCAGCATAAGAAAAAAACTAACATAGGAGCGCTAAAAGCAAATCAGGAAAAAAAAAAAAAAGACTAGTTCAATGGCATTATATGAGGATTCAGATTGACTAATTAAAATAGGCATTTGTCATGTAAAATTAACTTAAATCGGCCTACAGCTCTTAATAATTATTATTCAGATACAAAGAAACAATGGAAACTAAACATGCATATAATTCCAAACGGAGAAGATTGGAAAAAATGAAAGGAACATGTAACAAAAACATTTATTAAATGGGAGGCTAAAACAATGACAAATGATGATATACAGAGTTTGAATGAAACATATTTATGTCAATTCCCAAATATGAGAAGTCAACAGAGAAGTAAATAGCATGGCAGGAATTAGAGATTTGATGGTCACCATAAAACATTGACTAAAATATGTCTTTGAATCGATTGACTCATTTAGACAGGACTATGTATTATTCAAACATAAATATCATAGTCCAACAAAAGATGTGCTGGATCTAAAGGTCAGTGGAGGGGAAAACATGGTTAAATGGGACGCAGAGATGAAGGTAGCCATTCTTGAATGGAGTTCAGCATTAAATCAAGAGCTTGGGTAACAAGGTCGCTAGATAAGCAGAAGTAGACAACAGTAAACCACAAGAAAGAGTCAAGATAACACTAACCACTTTTGATCTCAGACTTGTCTGCATTTTTAGAGACGCCAAGGACAGAGTAGTAATCCTGCATAGAAAAGGTTATATATATATATGGGAAATACGTGACAAGATGTGAATGGTTCCCTTTTTTTCTTTGTTAAGGTAAAGAAAAATTGTTGCAATTCGCAAGTAGGATAGCTGTAGCAGTTTACTTGATCTTTTCATGGGCATAACAATGTCTGCATAAAATTAGAGGTTTATGTGTAGTTTTCTGTGGTTTTCTTTCATTACTTTCCTTCATTTTACTTTTAGTAATTGATGGTAGATTTGAGCATGTGGATAGATGTGGGGATATGCGGTAAAAATTAAGGTTCTCCTCGGGCCAACTAGTCAACTCCAACAGATAGCATAATACTATTAGAAAGACTACAAAACCATAAACAGTAGCCAACTAACTCGTTCAGCTCGAACAACAAGGCGGGCACCTCTTCTCTGGCATTGTTTGGCGGGTGATGCTAAACCAAAATGTTCACCCAAGGATTTCTGATATAAAATTGTTGAACTTAGAAATGCAGATCTTTTGGACAAACTGCACACAATAGACAACGAGATCATCGATGAGAGAAAGAATCTGAGGATGAATTTTATACATGTGCCAATAGTGCGTCAGGGTGCACATGAATGAGGCACATATACGTAGGGAAGAAAGTAGAAGCATGAGCATTAAAGTGAGGAAGACAGAAAGATGTTAGTATGATGGCAACAAATAGTTATTTGCAAATTGCAAATCAGCATAACTATGACCTAGTAAGTAACTAGTCGTGCATTGGAAGTGGGGATCCAGCGGGACTCTAATGTCTCACATTCTACAAAATATCTAATCCTAAATCTCAACACGCTACCCGGGGATGAGCCAAAAAACCAAACTGCACTTACTAATACTAGCTATAAGAGGAAAAGAAAGCACAAAGCCATCAACAAACACCGAATTGCCCCAGGATTGATAATCAAATGCTTATGAGCAACATGGTAAAACACTAAGCATCACCAACTGCAGCTACTAAACAAATAAAAGATAAGTATCAATAACAGATGCTTGTTTGCAAACGTCTAAAATCATAAGAACCGGGAACTGCAGTTACTCGGCAACAAAAGATAGCCTTAGGCACTTAGATAAGTTGATCCTAAAGTTTTTCAAAAACAACAAAGAAAACGCCTACCACGTAGGTGCAGATGCTCTAGTTACAGAAGAGGATCCGAATACAAACTGAGGCTGAACACCCCACAGCGCAACCCGCGTAGTTCCACAAGGAATGACTGCCATCCAGTGCCCTGCTCATTTGGACCAAACAAGAATTGAACCCTCAATTTCAGCAAAACAACTGAACTAACCATAGAATTAAAGCATCAATTCTGCATAGCACTCTATCATTATTGTCTTTCCCATTCTTCCACAACCCAATTTCCTAAAGCCAAAAAAAATACAAAATCTATTTGGGAAACAAACATCACATTTCCTCACATAATCGAATGCGAGGCCTGATAAAAAAGGTTAAAGCTGAAGCTCTGAGACACATCTCACAAAATGATTTAAGAAGAAACAGCAGTGAAATCCAAAGTCACTGAACTATGCCCCCTAACAAAAGGTAGTTCGATTTATCAAAAGCAACACAGAGATTTCCGCGACGCAAGTGCGTGAATTATATAATTAGACAACTACGAATTAAAGATTGGAGCAGTATTTACCTTTTGAGTAGATATACGAACTCGAAATACAGAGGTTTGAGGTGAGGAAATTAGACAAGTAGGCCTAACCACCAGAAACGGGAGCTTCAGCATAGGCTATTGCTTCCCAGTTTTGTTTTATACCAATCGGGTCGAGTGGATCAGAATCCTGATTCTAAGTTAAAGAATTAGTATGGGTGTGTTTGGTTGGTCATTTAGGCACCTTAACTAGGCCTTATCACCTTAATTCAATAGATAATGTTCTCGATCAAAATTATAAAATCGTCATATGTTCAGGATCATTTTTGGTCTTTAATCACTCTTAATTTAATTCATTTTTATTTTAAATAATTGATAAGTCGTATTCTAAGCCTTGGTTATTGGTCAGTATGTCGTGAAATGCATGTATTATCTGCAAAACAGTTGCTTAAGTGTGCAGGATTAAGGGATCCAAGTCAGTAGGAGACGATTCGGGCGACGCAGGTGAAAAGAGCGCTAGACGGGTGCAATACTGACCAGGATGCTTGCCAGAGAAAGGGCTCGAGATGGAGAAGAAGGATAGCTGGGATGATCATAAACAAGGGCAGAAAAGGCAAATTGTGAAGGAAATCTACCCTAAAAGCAAGGGCAAGCCTTCCTATAAAAGAAGCCACTTGAAAAGAGAGAAAGAGTTCTGGAGTTTAGAGTTCGAAAAAAGAGTTCAATCACTACATTTAGTAGAATTCTCTCGTTGCTCGCCACAGCTATGGTCACTTGACGTCCAGAAGTCTGCCGGAGAAGTTATCATTCCATCCAGCCAGTTCGTTGTAGTAGTCTAGCAGTTTCACCGCCCGGAGTGGCAAAACAATCGTTATTTGCTTTCTAGTTTAATTTTTACCTGCTTTCTTCGTTGGATCTGTTGCAAACATTTATCTTTGTTGCCTTTTGAAGTACTTGGTGAAGATCCAAACGTTTAAGTTATGAAGTTTCTATTTCATATGTCTCTTTGGTTTGAGTTTGCTTCATTCTGCCTAAGAAAGTTAGATTTAGTTATCGCTTTTAATTTCTAAGTGTTTGCATGTGTTTTCCCTCGAGTAGGCTAGATCTGAAGTTGTTGATCGAAATTTGTAGTTATGTTTCAGTTTAAGTTTTCGCACATGAGTTTCTTGTTCTGCATAGTTATTACCACCATGCATGTTAGTCAGTAGAAGTAGTCTGCAGTTTCAGCTGTTCATCTTAAGCTGGGCATTTTAATTAATGGATCTTGAGTTTGAATTTATGAATCTGAGTTTAGTCATGGAGTCTGTGTTCATATGATTTCTGTCAATACTTGGTGAAGAAGAAAACGTCAAAATCAACTTTTGCCTTGGACCACTTTTGCTTTTTAGTTACTTTTGTTTTTGTCTTTTACTTTTCAGTTGTACCTCCCTGACCTGTCAGAAAGCCACCCAGCCACCAGATATTCCTGTTGTCTACTCTTTTAGTAAATGTTTACTTTTCACATGTCTCTGAGATACCTTGTCCCCTATTTTCACGAACACAACCACATGTCTGTCGTTTTCACGCCTACTAGTCAGTAGAGTATCATCTTTATTTCTCGCCTAGATAGAATCTCAACCCCAAAAGCGTGATAGCTAACCAAAAACACCCAGGAATATCACCACAGTTATCCGAACGTGTCCATCCTTGTGGGATTCGACCCTTACCTCCACTATACTAACCAGTAGAAGTGGGTTGAGGAAATTTATTTGATACCAGGTTCCAGTTGTCGTGCCAACGACTTAGCTAGGTTGGGAATCTTATCCTGATCAGTTGGATACATCTTGTATTTACACACCCGACCGAAATTCGAGACTATCAGTAATTTTTTTTTTTATAAATTTTAATATTAAATTAATTAAGCTAATTAGTTTTATTAGATTATAATTAAGTTATTAATTTGGTCAAACGACCGTTAGTTTTAACGAAAAAATTAAATTTTGACTAAAACATACTCCCTCTGTTCCATAGTAATAGAGTCATTTTGTCATTTTGGTACGTTCCATACTAATAGAGTCATTTCTCCATTTAGTAAAAGTCAACACATTTTTCCACACCTACTTTACTTTCTTTTACTTTTTTTCTTTCTTCATCTCTCTACATTTTTCATTTTCCACTTTGTTCTCACTTTACTTAACTCACCTAATACAATTTTTCTTAATCTTCATGTCGAAAAGAAAAGCATCTATTACTATAGAACGGAAAAAGTATTATTATTTAAGACCAAATGTCCAAAAAGTTTTTGAGATAAATGTAGGAGACCAAAAATGAACTTTAGTTAACGATTCTATCACAACTTTAAAATTTATTAATCCCATCCTTTTCAAGTCAAAAAATATATTCAATCTTCGCAACCAAATCAGAAAAAAATAATAAAGTCATTATAAGTAACGATAATATCGATCATTAAACTCTCTTAGGCTCACTAATTTAATTTGTTATGCTTAAATTTTAGAGTGATTATCTTTTTTGGTCCGTGAACTTTGAAAATATCATTTGAGGTTCGTCAACTATGAGTTAATATCAATCGAAGTAATTTTTTACTATTTCCATGTTTTTTCGGATGAATATCTTCATTTGCTCATTCTCATTATATGTGTTTTTTGAGTAAGAAAACATGTGTTGGTCAGTGGGAATCGGTAAATGAGAGTATCAATGCATCTATATATAGAAGTGTGGGGCATACGGTGGAGAGGAAAATCGGAATGATGGAGTGTTGAATCATAGTAAGATGTTTATTTTCTGCAATAGGGAAGATGATAGCATTTAATAGTGTAATAGGAGAAAGTAAAGTAAGAGAGAGAATAATATAGAGATCTCTTACTTTACTTTTTCTTCATTTTAATTATTATATTAATACTTCATCCACCCTACGTTATTTGAGTCATTTCTTTTTTGCACTTGTATTGAGAAAATGATAATAAAATCTTAAAGTGGAAAGAGAATAATGTAAAGGAGAGAGTCTCCTTGTTCTTATTCTCTCTCTTGTTTTACTCTCTCTCCATTTTAACTATTTAAAAGATTATATTTTTTTCAAAACGAGTGCAAAAAAAAAGAAGCAACTCAAGTAACATGGCACAGATAAAGTATCATTCTTCGAAAACGAGTGCAAAAAAAAAGTACATCACTTATGGTGTGATCAATGGAGTATTAAATAGGTTCATGCATGCAAACTTATATAGTTAAAAGTGAGCGCGAAATGAAGAGGTAAACAATTAAAGATGCTAGTGACGCAAAATAAAATACGAATAAAGAATGACTGAACTGGGAGGTTATCGTAATCACTAATTCATTGAAATAAAAATATAATATTATAAAATTATAGTCAAAACAAAGATCTCCGCTATTTATAACCGTTTAGAAAACTCTGGAAATTCAAAAGGAAATAAAACGAAAACTAGAATATTAATTAGGGAAATGATTTAACTAACCTATTTTTTCTCAACTCTGTATTCATTATTTGACATGAGGTTGATTATTAATTAGGGAAATGATTTTTTGACATAATGGCATGCAATAATGAGGATTAGATAATAATTGTGCCTTATATTATTTTTTTACGTAAAATTATGTTATGTTTATAGACTTTATTACCCTTTAAATTTATTATCCTTTCAATTTAAGAAATCAGATTAATTTTTATTAAATATGCTTTTTAAAGATATTGCTCTAATTACGCACAATTCTTTTGTTAATATACAAACCATACATTTATGATAGACAATTTTTTTTTAATCTCACCTTTCTATTAATTTATTTAAGGGGTATTGTCTTTAAAATCATGAACCCTGCCCAAAATTTGGTATTTCCTATGAACTTTAAATTTGATCTAGAATATGAATATCACAAACTTTGCAATTTGTTTGGTATTTTTCAAACCGACCCATATAAGATATTTTTATTAAAATCTTATTTTACATGGGAAACTGTGATATGTTTTATGGTATTTTAAACCACCTTTTAAGTTCATAACAAGTAGGATAAAAAGTTACATAGAAAACAACATTGATTTAATCGTGTCAAGTATGATAAAAAAAGCCTCGTAAGTTAGTCAAATATGGTGATTGAAATGCCGCAGAAAATACCAAACAAAATGCAAAGTTTATAATATTTTAAACCAATGTTAAAATTATTGGGAAATATCAAATTTTGGCAAAATTCATAGTTATATGGACTAATATTTCTTTATTTAAAAACACATATTTAAAGTCGTAGAATATTGTGATTTTATAACTCTTTGGAAAGAGTTATTCTATATTAATAATATTTTAATTATTTTTTTCTTTTATTTTATTAATTATACGTTCAGATTTAAAGTGTTATATTTTTGTAGATAGAAGGGGAGTATATTTAATCAACCCACACATGTTTTCATGCGTCGTGCCACGTTAACTATGCCACGTTAATTATTTCTAAAATAACCAACACAATCATTCAATATAAACAATAAAGACAACTTTTTTTAAATGAAGACAATTATTTCAAATGATTTCTTTTTTGAAAATGAGTAGTAGTAGCGGGTGGGTTCAAATTCCACATTCACACACCGGTTATTACACATTTCAAAACTTTCTCAGAACTCGTGCCAATTTAAAATGGGACTGCTATTACAAAATAAAGAGAGTAAATTAGAGCATAGGCTGTTGGAAATTATCCAATATAAACAATAAAGACAGCTTTTTTTAAATGACAATTATTTCAAATGATTTCTATTTTTGAAAAGGATAAAGCTATGTGGCCATAATGTGGCTAGCTATAAATGGCATTTTAGTAAATATAGGTATTTTTGGATATTAATAGTTTAATTGTCTCATTAAATGCATAATTCAGTTGACAATATTACCCTTACTCCTTAATTGTTGTTTTTTTTTAATTCATTAATAATTCCATTATTTTTTTGAGTAATTTGTACTCAACTTTTTCACTACTTTATTTTTATTTTTTATTATATTATATAATCTTAATAATAGTAGTTTTTATTAATTTTAGTTATTACGAGTAAAATACTCCATAATATATTAATCAATAAGATAATGATGAAGTTATCTATAATATGTTTATTTTTTTACTTTTTCAAATGAATTTAAGGTTAATTGAAATTACCAGTTCAATATAATATTAATTAAAACATCTAGTTTAACTAAGTATGAATCCAATATTTTATCAGCTTAATTTAAATCTTCACATAGAAAATTGAATTGACAATCGATTGATTTAATAAGAGATCAATCAAAAATATAATTAAGTGAAAGAAAGACAGAATTGGTAAAAGTTATAGAACTCATTACTTTTATAAGTTGCTTAAAAATCAAACTTTATTTTGTCCTTTTTTTCCAATAACTAAAAAATGAATAAAAACAAAATAATATTTAAATTTATAATATAATATATTTTTTGACTAGCAAGTATACTGTGACTGTGTGACATAATACTATAATGTAGTATACTAATCAGTATATACACCACCATATCATGAAATATTACAAAAAGTCAATAATAATATTTATATATAAATTATATTATAATATTATATACATATATAATAAATTAAATGAAAATATCAAAATATGACATTATATTTTTAAGTGAAATACTCTTTTTCGAAAATATTAAAATAATATTTTTATTAATACCACTATTTTAAAACTTACTTGAATATTATGATTATATGTATTTTAAATAAAAAATTAGTTAAAACTAAAATTTTAGTTATTAATTAAAAGAATTTATCCAATTCTGAGAAGATTAAATAATTGTTGCTGCATAAATTTTCATTATTAATGCATGTGTTTAATTACGACAGATTATGTTATTAGAATTAAATCGTACTAGTGTAGTTAAAATTGATTAAAATTATAAAATCATTTTTCGTAATTATTATTTGGGATTATTCAGTTAATATAACTTCAAACTGATTGTAGCATAAGTCGACTAAGAATAGTAAATTGATAAAAGAGAATTTGTATTATATAGTACTCCAATACTTAAATTGAGAATTTGTTTATAACAATAAGACTTAATTCCTTGCGATTTTGTCGTAGAAGTTTATCGTGTTCACACTAAATAATTTTTATAAATATAATGTCTCACGCTTATGAAATTATTAATCATAATTATTTCATACTACAATTTATTTATATTCAGAATATTTTAAAATATGTTCTTATATCTAATTTTTGAACTTACAAATTTATAACTTAGATCATCTCCAAGCATACACCAAAAGGCCATTTTTTATGTAAAAAATTTCTTCAAGCGTATTGCAAACTCAAACTTATTTTTGTGTTTTTCTACGGAACAACATCTAATATTACCACAAAAATTTTGTGAGACATATACCCAAAAATAGTGTATATGGTTGGATTTTAGTGTGACATATACTCAAAAATCAGTTTGAGCTTAATGTAAATCAATGGAGATTCCTTTATGGATTTTATTTTTCATTGTATAATTTTTGTTTAATAAATGATATTTATATATTAATAAAGTAATTTTTTATATTATTTAATTTTATATAAATTATTGATAAAGTATTGTGAGATGGAGGGTTCTAATAGATTTAGATTTAATTATTAATTTTATGTACACCATAAGATGTTATGGTATAGCATACTCAGAAATAAAGAGGGAGAAATTAAGTTACTATGCTACATATTTTACATGAGATTTATTCATTAATACCATTCTAATTTAGTCCATCTATGCATTGTTTTTTTTCATTTTTTCCGTTTAGTTTATTACTTTAAAAGTCGATATAAATTCATTATTTTACAAGCTATTGAAATATCAAAAATCAATTTAACAATTTTCTATATAATTTCAAAATAAGTTGTGAATATGTGGCATTACACTTCCTTATTAGTGAGTAGGTTGTGATATAACACCAAGGTTAAATATATTTTATAAATAAAATTAGTTATAAAATTTAGTAAATAGTTAAATCTGAATTATATTGACAAAATATTAATATTATATAATAGTATGTGTTTTCATTAAAATGAAATTATTGCACTATAATTAAACAGTAAGTAAATTAATATGTAGTATAACTAAAATTGAATTGTTTTTATATCAATAGATTGTTATAGTATTTACATGTATTTTATTCACAACTTGTTTGAATAATAGGATAAGTTATACTCCGTGCTTTAAATTAGTTTAAATTAAATAAGTGAAGCTAAACAGAAATAATCACTAATAATAGAATTGAAATATCAGGAGTATATTTGAAGATACAAATACAATATATTCTATTACTACATAAGTATTTAATATTTGAGGGTATATTAGTATTTAAAAAATCATAATTCTCTAGATGCATAAATTTCACCAATTTAGAATTAAGTACACAGAATATCAATATTTTTTTAATATTATGGCTGGCCATAATATGGCCATTTAGCATCACTCTTTTAAAAATGAGTAATAGTAGTAGTAGTAAGTGGGTCCAAACTTTACTATCACACACGCACTCCAAAAAGATTTTAAAACCCTAAATGGAACTGGGTCGAAGGGAGTAAATTAGAGCATAGGCTGTTGGAAATTGAAAAAGACTGACTTTATCTTTTTTCTCATCCTTTCCGTGGTATTATCCACTTCCACCGCAATCCCTAATTCATCCTTTTTAAATTTTACTAGTAAATAAAAAATATTGATGTGACATGATAAAATTAGATTCTGACGAAGCTTATTTTCAGATTCTTAATGTTCATGTCCTAGAACATAAGTACATACTTATTCGAGATTAAATGGGGTATATCAATTTTATAGAGAAAATTAAAGTGTGTGTAATTAATAAACAAATAATAATAAACAATCAAATTTAGTACCATCAAAATAAAATTATATTAAGATTATATTAGTAATTTTAATGTGTTAATAAATATTAAAATAATAAATATAGTTAGTTAACAAATTAAAAAACTTTATTAGTCTTTGGCCTTATTTTCAATTTTTTATTTTTATATTTGAATTATTTTTCTATTATTTTTCAAATTTGAATTAAAGTATACATTAATTATATTTTATAGTTTAAAAAAATTAAAATTTATACAAAAATATCATAATATTATGCACGTTCCCTACATTATATATATGTCTATAATTTTTAATTAAATGTATAAATAATTTTTTTTTTTTAAATAAATTAATTTTTGGTTTTGACAAAATTTGGTTGCATATATTTATGGTTAACAAATAGGGTGGGGTTTGGTTCTTGAAGATTGTGCCGTAAATACTGTCGTACACTACGCATGGAAAGTGGGAGGTTTTGGCCGCCAAATCTCAAATCAAAATTTTGTCACATCGCTCACAATTAATGAAGGCCATCATTCGATTTGATTGTAATCCCAACATTTATCTTTCAGGATTTTATACTGTTCTCTCCATGGTGTTGGTTGATCAATTTCACTAAATCAATGACAGCCTTACGCAAATTGTTTATGATTTACGGACAATTTTATACTCTTTCCGCTCCGATTAATAGTCACACTTTTCTACTTCGATCCATTTCTAATTAAAAGTAACATTTCATTTTTACTATAAATGGTAAATAGGTCAGATATTTCACTAACTAAATTCACTCACATTTTATTATAAAACTAATATAAAAAAGTGGATCTCACATTCCACTAACTTTTTCAACCAATTTTTCTTTACATTTTTTAAAATTCGTGCCCGATAAAAGTGTGACTCTTAATCGGGGACAGAAGGAGTATATAGTCAGTTTAAATCAGGATAGTCATTTTATATCAACATTTATATTTTAGAATCCTTGTCCTATGCGAATATATTACAGTACAAATTTTTTAGTTTATTCCGACTATTAAGATTTTCATTTTTTAGTAATACAAATTTTAAAATATATTAAGAAATTGGTGAAATAGGATTGAAATGACTTAGAGAAATGTGTGACTCTATTATCATTGATATTAAAAATGAACTAAGATTCCGATTCTCGAATAAGCTAATATGGAAAATCAAGACTACTATTCGTGAATGCATAGAATATATTAGTATGCCTTGAATTTGTATAGGATTAGGTTTCCTAATTGGGATAGGATTATGTTTCCTAGGCCCAGTCTGTCTAATGTGTGTCTATATATATGGGAGTAGAGCACATAAATCTGTATCTGAAAACCACCAGTCATAATACAATTTGTTCTCCGTTTTTGCCCGTAGACATAGCCAACACAACGTTGGTGAACCACGTAAATTCTGTGTCTATTTACGTTCTTTTGTTTCTCGAATCACAATTGTCCTATTTGTCATAACAAACTGGTATTTAGAGCCTTGGTTTTCGAACTAGGATTTTGAATTCCGCTGCGAGGGTTTTGTCCGGTAAATCGAGATGTCTGCTCTGAACGTGAAGGTTGACAAATTCACCGGGAGAAATAGTTTTGGTTTATGGCAGATCAAGATGTGATCTCTAAGCAGCAGGGTTTGTGGGAGCCGCTCAAAACAAAGAAGGCTACGGAGGATGATAAGGAGTGGACAACCTTAGACGAAAAGGCATACTCGACCATCATATTGAGCCTGTCTGACGATGTTATCATCGAAGTTGCGGATCAGGAGACGACTGCTGCTCTTTGGGCGAAGTTGGAGAGTCTATACATGACGAAGTCTCTAACCAACAAGTTGCTCTTGAAGCGACATTTGTTTCGGTTACGCATGCAGGAAGGTACGCCCCTTCGGGATCATCTGGAAAATTTGAATAAAATTTTGCTAGATTGCGTAATGTTGAAGTTAAAGTAGAAGACGAGGATGCTGCTTTAATTTTGCTTGTGTCTCTGCCTGAATCTTACGAAAATTTTGTTGAGTCTTTTATGATTGGCAAGGAAATCCTTTCGTTGGAGGATGTTCGATCTGCTCTCCACATCAGAGAGGATCGTTAACAGGCAACGAGTTCAGCCACAGAAGATCTGCCATCGGGATTATCTGGTACGGGTAAAGGACAGAAGAAATTCGGACAGAAGAAGCAGAACTCAAAAGGTTCAAAAGGTCCTAAAGGCCCTAAGCCAGATGACATCTGCAGATATTGTAAAGAACCAAGGCATTGGAAGGCTGATTGTCCAAGGATAAAGAAGAAATTGGGCAAGAAGGAAGATGCTAACGGTTATGCGACTGTGGCAGAAGCTGATGACACAAATTCGGAAGAAAAATTGGCCTTGGTTGCGGATGAACAACCACACTGTAATGATGTGTGGATTTTGGATTCTGGAGCGTCATATCATCTCTGTCCTCACAGAGAGTATTTCGACACTTATGAGCAGATAGATGGGGGCAACGTTACCATGGCCAACACTGCAGTCTGCAAGGTGGTTAGCATCGGCTCAATCAGGATTAGGACTCATGATGGGGTGCAGATCTTCTGCACCTTGAACGATGTTAGGCATGTTCCACAGATGACGAAGAATCTGATATCCCTGAGTACATTTGATAGTGAGGGGTTCAGTTTCAAAGGTGAAGGTAGAGTAATGCGTATTTTGAAAGGTTCGAAGGTGGTTCTGACAGCTTTGAAACGAGGTACCTTGTATGTTCTGAGAGGTTCCATCGAGCAAATTCTGCTGATATTGCATCATCCGAGGTTGCAACCAAGGATATGACCAAGCTGTGGCATATGAGGCTCGGTCATATGGGAGAACGTGGCATGAGAATCATGTCGAATCGTGATTTTCTTTTGGACCATAAGGTGCAGAAACTTGATTTCTACGAACACTGTGTGTTGGGGAAGCTTCATCACAGCAAGTTTCCAAAGAAAGGTGTTCATCGAACGAAGGGGACACTTGACTATATTCATATGGATTGTTGGGGTCCCTCACGTGTTGAGTCTATTGGAGGACACAAGTATTTTGTGTCGATGATTGATGACTACTCGAGAATGACCTGGGTGTTTATGATGAAACATAAAGGTGAGGCATTCAAGAAGTTCAAAGAGTGGAAGACTCTAATTGTAAACCAGACTGGGAAGAAGATCAAGCGATTGAGAACAAATAATGGTCTGGAATTTTGTTCGTCTGAGTTCGATGAGTTCTATAGGAGTGAAGGGATCGTTCGCCATCACACCGTTAGACATATATCACAGCAGAATGGTGCGGCAGAACGCATGAATCAGACGTTGTTGGAGAGAGCAAGATGCATGCTCTTCCAAGCCGGTTTGACTAGGAAGTTTTGGGCAGAGGCAGTAAACACGACTTGTTATCTGATCAACCGTGGACCTCACACTGGCATTGACTGCAAGACACCGTACGAGGTATGGTCTGGTTCCACGGCCTAAGGGGAGAAAGATTGTCACTTGCAAATGGATTTTCAAGAAGAAGGAAGGCACTTCACCAGATGAGGGCATTAGATACAAGGCTCGTCTAGTTGCAAGAGGGTTCACGCAAAAGGAGGGGGTTGACTATAATGAGATATTCTCACCAGTGGTCAGACACACTTCCATCAGAGTGTTACTTGCGATAGTTGCACATTATGATTTGGAGCTTGAGCAACTAGATGTGAAGACGACTTTCCTACACGGATTGCTTGAGGAGGATATCTACATGACTCAGCTAGAGGGATTTGTGGTTCCGGGCAAGGAGGATTATGTGTGCAAGTTGAAGAAGTCCTTGTATGGACTAAAGCAGCCTCCGAGGCATTGGTATAAGAGGTTTGACAGTTACATGATCAAGCTGGCATTCAGCAGGAGTCCGTATGATTGTTGTGTCTATCACAGCAAAGCTGATGATGGTTCTATGGTCTATCTTGTTTTATATGTGGATGATATGCTCATAGCTGCGAAGTCTGAAGTACAGAAGTTGAAAACTCAGCTTAGTGCTGAGTTTGATATGAAGGATTTGGGTGTTGCGAAGAAAATTCTGGGCATGGAGATTTCTAGAGATAGAGAAAAGAAAAAGCTTTCTCTGTCACAGAAGAGCTACATTGAGAAGATTTTGTCAAGATTTGGCATGTCTGCATCTAAGGCTATTGATACTCCAAGTGCCACAAACATTCATTTGTCATCTGATTTTGCACCAAAATCCGAAGTTGAGGAGGAGTACATGTCTCGAGTCCCGTACTCTAATGCAGTAGGGAGTTTGATGTACGTCATGGTCTGTACTAGGGATATAGCGCATGCTATCAGCATTGTTAGCAGGTTCATGGGAAATCCTGGAAAGGAGCACTGGCAGGCTGTGAAGAGGATTTTTCGTTACTTGAGAGTACGTCTGATGTTGGTCTCATTTATGGAGGTGATACTCACTGTTTAGTGACTGGTTATTCTGATTCTGACTACGCTGGAGATGTCGATAGTAGAAGATCTATGACCGGTTATGTTTTCACTCTTAGTGGTTCTGTTGTTAGTTGGAAAGCAACTTTGCAGGCTGCAGTTACTTTGTCTACTACTGAAGCAGAGTATATGGCATTGACAGAAGCTGCTAAAGAGGGAATATGGTTGCAAGGGCTAGTTGGTGATCTTGGTTTACATCAAGATCAAGCTGTTGTATTCTGTGACAGTCAGAGCGCTATTTGTTTAGCCAAGGATCAAGTCCATCATGAGAGGACTAAGCATATTGATGTGAGGTATCATTTTCTAAGAGATGAGAAGAGAATTGAGGTGAAGAAAGTAGGTACTACTGATAATTCTGCTGATATGTTCACTAAGTCAGTCCCGCAGAGCAAGTTCCAACATTGTTTGGACTTGCTTAATGTCATGAGCTGTTAGTTGCCCGTGGAGGGCAAATCTGAAGCAAGAATGGAGAAGTTTGTTCGTCTGGTGTTATGATGATGCGTCTGCAAGGGAGAATTCAAGTCAAGGTGAAGATTTGTTAGTATGCCTTGAATTTGTATAGGATTAGGTTTCCTAATTGGGATAGGATTATGTTTCCTAGGCCCAGTCTGTCTAATGTGTGTCTATATATATGGGAGTAGAGCACATAAATTTGTATTTGAAAACCGTAGTCATAATACAATTTGTTCTCCGTTTTTGCCCGTGGACGTAGCCAACACAACGTTGGTGAACCACATAAATTTTGTGTCTATTTACGTTCTTTTGTTTCTCGATTCACAATTGCCCTATTTGTCATAACAGTATATATAGTACTCCTTTCGTCCCAACTAAGTTTATACAAAACTTTTGGGCACAGAGGTTAAGAAATTGCTTTGAATAGATTAAATGAAGTAAAATAAAATAGAAAAGAGAAAAAAATAGGAGATATAAGAGAATCCACAGTGGGGCGCCCTAAAGCCCGCTCTATGCATTGGGCGCGCCTTAGGGCGCCACTGCAGCACCCCGCCCTATGCGATTTCCTAGTCCGTGCCCTATGCATCGTCCGCGGACTATGCACACAATTTTGCATAGTCCGGTCTATCGTCCGCCCCATCGCAGGGGGTAAAGACGATAGTCCGGACATGCACACATTTTTCATTTTTAATTTTTTTTTTATATTTTTTTCTATATATATCACTAATTTTTTTACTTCATTTTACACCTTTCACTCCACTCTCTTCCCCATCTCAAATTTCACACTTTTGTGTCTTTTGGCCATTTTTAAAAATGACTTTAAGACTACTTTAATTGATCAATATCCAACAAACTGAAGTGACCTAATTGTATATACTGAAAATAGAATTTAAAAACTGTTCTTACTCAGATTGATTTATAATGAGTTATGCTCAATGATCTATTTTCTTTTGGTGTTATGTGTTTTGAAACAATGATCTATATTCTTTAAATGACTTACCATCAAAGTCTATATTATCAACATTTCACAAGTCGTGGACGGCCAAAGTATTCACCAGTAAAAACTCTTTATCTCTTTTGAGGTGGGATGCATTCTCCGACCACTAATAATATTTCAATAATTTTTTCTTTTGTTCTCTTAATTTATCAATTATCAATTATTATATATTGAATTTTATTATCAGTGTATATTCTTATAAGACAGGAAAATACTTTATCTATACGACTGTTAAAGTATCATTTAAATGTTAAAATTGAAGAAATTTAGCAAGGGTGCTTAAACGGTTCTCCGGTTCTCGGTTAACCGGAATCAGAACCGGAACCGACCGGTTAATTAAGAAACCGAAATCGGATTTTTCGGTTCCGATTCCGGTACCGGTTCCAACTTTTTAAATAAAATCGGTTCCGGTTCCTAACCGGGAACCGGATTATAATTCAATTTTATTTTTTTATAATTTAATATACTAATAAATCTAATTTAATTGAATTAATTTTGAATTAAAATAAAATAATTTGAAACATTGAGTGATTTTTAGATTTAAAAAGTGTTAGATTTGCGAGCTCTGTTTCTGAAGTATTTAAAATGTTTAAACCGTGATACTTTGAATCTACAATTATTTCCCCAATCAATTTTTGATGAACTAATTACAATGAGTAGAACATCATAAGTTTGTTTTTAATTTTCAAAAGAACTTATACAATTACAATATCATTTCATATGATAGAAATTTAACTTTATAACAAATATATGTAACAATTCATTTAACATACGCTTTTAACATGTTTGTGAAAAATTTATTAACTGTTGCGTTATAAACCAAAAAATCACAACAAAATCAATTAGTAATATTACAAATTCCATTGAATATTTGTTTAGCCAAAAAGGGGAATTGAAATTCAATTTTAAAACTTATTTTTTTTAAAAATTGCTAAAGTTTAGAACTTCTATTTTTTTATTAAAAAATTGCTAACACAAACTAGTCCGACCTACTACACTTGACATCACTCTTATCCATATATGAATATTGTATTGTTGGTTTGTACTTTTGTGTATTTACTTGATTTTTTAGGTATTATTTGTTATATTTATAGATGTTGGCTTATTATTTTTTTAGTATTGAACTATTTAAAATTATAAATAAATTCGGATTAAAATTACACATCGGTTCCGGTTCCGGTTCTAGGATTTATGAAAATTTAAAATCGGTTAACCGATCAACCAGTCCGGTTAGAACCGGAACCGGCCGAATAAGCGGACCAAAAATTTAGACTCTAGCTAGTTCGTATTAGAACTAGGCTTAATCTTACATAATATGAATTTTACACTTAATTTATTTTCAAAAAACAGTCATAGTTTCTAATTTAATATGTTTGTCAAAATTATTTTGTGGAGTATCTATTTAAGGTTAGTTTCTCTTATTAATGATATTTAACTATTTATCTTATTTGATGGAAATATTTTTATTTTCTATCACCTCCTCACTTAAATTATTTACTACTCTAAGTGACCGTCTTGCTTAAGATAACACATTTTCCTTTTTAGTTTATTCTAAAAAAATGACACATTTTTAATTTTAGTAATTTTCTCTCTCCAACTAATACATCCAAATACTTTTTTCACTTTTCAATTAAATATTTAACTGTCTTTCTCTCTCCTTATTTAATACTTCTATATACTTTTGCTATCTTCAATTAATCAGATTAATCAATTAACTTCTAAAATCTGGTGCTAACTAAAAAATCTGCCATATTATTTACTACTCCAACTTAATTATTTACTACTCCAACGTTTAAAGCTTAATCAATTAACTTCTAAAATCTGGTGCTAACTAAAAAATCTGCCATATTATTTACTACTCCAACTTAATTATTTACTACTCCAACGTTTATGCTTTACTCATCCTCTCTCTATATATTCGAGCAACGATCACTACCACCATCAACAAAGCTCAAACCCTTGCGATCACATTCAAATCTGAGATTCTCTAACACCATCCGCATCATCATGTGTATCAAATCTTGCAAGAGTTCTCCACTGTTGAGACCTACACCACCACTAAACCCTAAAGCTGAAGAATGGCGCCCAACTAGACTCAACCATATCCCCTCTCCTCCTCACAAACTGCTATGGCATATTCCTCCTCAACCACACTGCTATCAATACCATCCCATGCCTTACTTTCAACGCGCTTTGCCTCACTTCTTCTACCACTCCTTTCCTCCGCCACCGCCGCCCATCCCCTTTAGCGGCCAGGGGAAGAATGCTTCCGAGAAATCGGACTGCTCCATCGTCAAACAAGGCCAAAAATCAGGTGTGTCTAAGCCACCCAAGAACAAAGAGGCGTCTCATCTTACTCATCACTTTTCATCATCCTCATCAAGAACCACGGTTATGCTGCGAAACATTCCTAATCAGTTAAGGTACATATATATATCCTCTTCTTTTTTTTTTTCTTTTTTTTTGAATCAATAGCTGCAACCTTATTTTCAGTAAGTTTTAAGGTATTTTTTCCGACATCTAATTAATTCTTTCCTGGAACTATTCTGGGATTTTAGGGCTGAGTGTTCTTGTAAAATTGTAGTAATGAAATGAATGTTCCTACGCCATATGATAGTTTTAAGGCAAAAAGATGAATTTTCTTAGGAGGTGGAGTAACATAATTTTTGGCTTTATTTGTAGTACCATAATGCACTAGTCCCTCAATTCATAGTAATAGACGCATTTCATCACTCGTTTTATAAAAATAATTATAAATAGTTAAAGTTAATAAAAATTAAAGTAAGAGAGAGAATATTATTGATAAAACTCTTCTATTCGGTTTAACTATTTATTAGTATCATTTTTTTTAAAACGAGTGCTAAAAATAAAATGCCTCGTCCTATAAAAATAATTATATATAATTAAAATAGAGAAAAAGTAAAATAAAAGATAAAATATTATAGATAAAATTCTTCTGTCCACTTTAACTATTTATTATTTTTTTTTAAAATGAGTGCAGAAAATAAAATATCTTTATTGCTGGCCGAAGTCTATTACAGTGGAAGAACGGAGGGAGTATTTTACTATTGTTTGAGGAAAATTCAATTTCACTGGAAAAAGGGGGCATTTTAAAAAAAAAGAAAAAAATACCGATGAAGGTTAATGGCAGCCGCTTAATCTCCAATCTCATAAATATTCTGTTTCAATTGTCATTTATCATAAGAAATGATTACTAGTAGTATTTTTTTTAGGAGATCGAGACTCTTCATTTCCAATTCTATGCCACCTGTTGTATATGTCATGCACCGTGTGAATTTTAATTATGTGACACAAGTGATTAAATGCAGGCCTTCCTAGCTAGTAGTAGATCAATTTACTTTTCAGAGTCTCAACATCTTTAAATCAAATTTTAAATTCCATATCAACTGAGAATAATTTGGTGATTTTTCATGATTGTGTAAATGTGTTAGGAGGGAGTTCATGCTCGAGTTTCTGGATAGCTATTGCACCTCACAGTCTTTGGAGTACGATTTCATGTATCTCCCAATGGATTTCAGGTAACCTGTTTATTTAATTGCTGTTATATATCACAATTATTGATTTATTTTAAAATTATGAGATTATTTATCAAATACTATGATGGAAATATTCTGCTTTAAATATTGGTGTCATGATTTGGACTCCAATTTTGTGATTTATATTAATTTGTAATTAAATTGGAATTGATAGGAGCAAGGACAATCTTGGGTATGCGTTCGTGAACTTCACAAAGGGTGGAGATGCATTGAAGTTCAAGAAAATAGTTCAGGGTTTCAAATGGGGACCTTTGGAAACGGACAAGGGCATCTTCACATCTAGGAAAATTTGTGCCATAACATGGGCAAGAATTCAGGTACAATTAATAACGTGGAGTACTACCTTAATTTGAATTTTAGTTGCTTAACTGCAGTTTGATACATACACAATTAATTGAGCACTCCATATGATTTTTTAGGGCAAAGAGAGGCTAGTGAAAAGGTTCGAGAGCTCCACCTTTCGTTGTGACAATCCCGAATTCTTGCCGGCGGTGTTCGATCCACCACGTGGTGGAACCAACGCTACTTCTCCGGTGGTCGTCGGTAGACTGATCAACCAAGCGAGGAGTTAGGGTTTCGTACTAATTACTCCTAGTAGAGTATCTCTCTCATGATGAGGTTTAGGTAATGTAGGTTGCTGTGTGTGTGTGTGGAGTTTGCTTGTAGGAAAAATGTTGGATGATTTGTGTAATGGTTAGGATTTTTGTCCAGTGATTTGACAAGGCTGTGTTTTCATAATCTCCCTCAAATTTTGAATTTATTTGTGGGGTGATATGGAAACAATGTTTTGTTTTATTTGCTGCAAATTGGAAATCTCCTCACCTTTGTGTAATATTATAACCTACTGATGTTTATGTGAATGCACAATGTGTTTGATCCTATAGAATTATGGGGGAACTTTTTTTTAAGTCCACGAACTTTGTCAAAATATCATTTTAGGTTCGTAAATTTTGAAAATATCATTTTTGTCCATCAACTACTGGTTAATACTATTTGAGGTATTTTGAATTTTTTTTAGACGAAAATGCCCTTAAGACCTTCAAAGGTCAATTTGGACAATTCTTGCGTCAATCATCTTGCGAGAGACATAGAATCCAACAATTTTTAACGGAAAATTTTTATATTTAAATTCAATTTAGATGTTAATTGATCTCCATTTTGAAATTTCATCTCCGAATGACAATCCAAATTACTCCCTCCGTCCACGAATAAGAGTCTCGTTTTTTCATTTTGGTCAGTCCACGAATAAGAGTCTCGGTTCATAATTACCATAAATGGTAAACAGATCCCACATTCCACTAACTCATTCTACTCACATATCATTTAAAATTAATATATACAAGTGAGACTCCTATTCCACTAACTTTCTTCCACCCACTTTTCTTAACATTTCTTAAAACTCGAGCCATTTAGAAATGAGACTTTTAATCGTGGACGGCGGGAGTAATAGCTATCTAATTTTTTTTAAAAATAAACTAAATATAGTTCACACATCACGTATAGTAAGTTAATAAAATGCAGTTTAGATTGAAAAAATAAAATAAAGTATCAAGTTCCAATTCAATATCATTAAGTAATTAGTCATCTAATAATTGAAAAACTAACACATTTTTTACGAAAATTTTTAATTATATTTAAATTCAATTTGGATGGTAACTGAATTAAATAGTAGTAAAAAAATTGTTGGACTCTAGGTCTTTGACGCAAGATGAGTAGCGAAAGAATTGTCCAAATTGCCCTTTGAAGGCCTTAAGGGTATTTTCGTCCGAAAAAAGATTAAATACCTCAAATGATACTCCCTCCGTCCCATAAAAGTTGAGTCGTATTCCTTTTTTAGTCCGTCCCAACAAAGTTGAGTCATTTCCTTTTTTAACAAAAGACAAAACATCAAATCACTCTTACTTTATTCCATCATTTACTTTACTCTTTCTTATCTTTCCTACTTTTTTCATCTCTCCTATTTATTTAATATAAATTCTTAATCTCCGTGCCTAAAAGTTTTGTATCAACTTTTATGGGACGGAGGGAGTATTAACTTGTAGTTCACGGACATAAAATGATATTTTTAAAGTTCACGGACCTAAAATGATATATTCAAAGTTCACGGACCTAAAATGATACTTTAACAAAGTTTGTAGACCTAAAAAAATGTTCTCTCTAAAATTATAATGTGTTTTGTCTTGGTAGTATTTATTAATGTTCTTGGTAAAACAATATTCGGTTCATCCCTATTCAATCCTTTATTAGGTTATAAACTTGTACTCTCTCCGTCCCAGTTAAGATGATACATTTCTTGGTCTTCGCGATCGAGAGTTTAGGAGTTGTTATTTGTTAATGTGTTTAATTGGAGATAGAAAAAATGGGTGTAATTATTAAAATAGAGAGAAAAAAAAATGAGTTCTATTATTTTAATAGGAGTGAGAAAAAATGGTTGAATATATGAATTGAAGAGAAAATTTTCAAAAAAGGAAATGTATCATCTTAGTTGGGACTTGGGACAAACTAAAAAGGAAATACAGATCTCGTACTCCAACACTGCAGCTTCATTTCTATGCCAACATTCATAATATAATAAAATAATGTTATAATATCCCACCGCCACTTACATGTTTATAACATCATTTTATTATGTCGTGAGTGTTGGAGTAGGAATGAAATAGGAGTATCGGAGTAGGTGATCCTTTACGCATTTTAAGTGCGACGGAGAGAGTAACTTGTAATAATACCATTCTTATATTTTTTTTCTGGGATATTAATAAATTAAAAAGTCCTGATATTTATTCATGTGTAGTGTTTTAAAAGTGTATTCGCAATGCATGGTGTGGGAGTGTTGCGGGTTATGGGTGGATCCACTTTATGGTTAGATGGGGGAAAATGCCCCTTTAAGCATCTCCAACAAGGAAAAGGTAAATGAAAGAGGTATATCAGCTATTTACCTTTTCAAAAAGTGAAATATATATTTCCAAAAAGTAATATATTCCAAAAGAAAAAGATATATATAAAGGTATATCATTTAAAAAAAATAAAATAATAGTACAAAATGCATTAAAAAACATAAAGTGTAATACCTTCTCAAATACCTTCCCCATTGAAGAATGATTTTTCATGAAAAGAAGGAAAATATGGTGGTTATATGATTTTACCTCTCCATCCATCCCTCTCTATTGATGAGAGGTAAAGATACCTCCTCAAAATGGAAAAGGGTATAATACCTTCTCAAATACTTCTCCCATTGGAAAATGATTTTTCATGAAGAAAAGGTAAATATGGTAGTTATATAATTTTACCCCTCCATTTACCTCTCCCCGTGGAGATGCTCTTATAATCTTACCAAATATTTTGATGGTATACACTTTTTGAATTAATTTTTTTAAATTTCTTCTTGTTTGTCCTTTCTTAAAAATTTCTTTATATACTCAATTTGCCCACAAAAAATATACTTATATTAGTTTTCCTATTTCATTTTGGGATGTCCACTAAAATTATACTAAGTGTAAATATGGAAAGTTTTCAACAAATAATAATTCTACACGTCATTTATAATATGAACACCATAATCAACTAACATTCATTTTACTACATTTCCTCTCACTCTCTTACTTTTTCCTATTTCTCTCTTACTCTGTCTAATTTTGTTATATTTTTGTGGATAGTGTGTGCATAATGTTGTACTCCCTCCGTCCGTTATTAGGAGTCTCATTTGAGTTCGGCATGAGTTTTAAGAAATATAAAGAAAAGTGGATGAGAAAAGATAGTGGAAGGTGGAGCCCATTTTTATATATTAGTTTTATAATAGAATGTGAGTGGAATGAGTTAGTGGAAAGTGAGGTATACCTACCATTTATAGTAAAAGTGAATCGGGACTCCTAATGGCTGACGAACTAAAATGGTAAACCGGGACTCCTAATGGCGGACGGAGGAAGTATATTTTTGTGGATAGTGGGTTCATAATTTTGTATATTTCTGGCTCCCCCATGTGATAGAGTACTACTCCATCTGTTTCATAGTAATGGGGTAATTTTTCTTTTTATTAAAACTCAAAATATTTCTTCACTTATTTTATTCTCTTTTTACTTTATTCTCTTTTTATCTCTCTATCTTTTCCATTTTCTATTTTATTATTTCATTACTTAACCCACTTAACATAATTCTTTTTAAATTGCGTGCCAAAAAGACACGCCTCCACTGCTATGAAATAAAAGGAGTTCCAATTATGATATAGATGCTTTGTTTGTGATTAATTATTTTATTTTGATTTGATTTTAGTATAAAAAATATAAAGAAAAATGAATAAAATAGTATGTAAGTATAACGTTCATTTGCAAAAAACTATATGAGTAATAAAAAGTAAGTAAATACTTAAGATTCATAGTGTTAAATAATTCAATATTTTCAGTTTCAGACTTGGCCTAGGATGTCATAGTGTCATAACGTTTTGTCAACAAAAGGGTTAAGATCCATATAATTCAAGGATTCCGAATACAGCGTCGCACAATTATAAATATTTTTTTCACATGGTTAAAAGAAGTGGTATTACCGCTTTTTGTCGCCACCAAGTGGATGAGATGCACAACCAATCCTTTCAAGAGAATAAGATTTCTCTTCTATTGTGGGTGAAAGCTACAAGAAGTGTTCGTTGGAGGAGATAAAATTATTGACGCTCATCATCATCGATGTCACAGAAGTCTTGTTGATCAAAGTGCATGAGTTTTTTGGGAGAATCACAATGAGCATAAATCGAAATGGGCACATTATAGCAATCTTACTACAAACTTGGTAAACTCTAAGCTTAATACAAATTCCTTTTCATTCACCCCTCCCAGTTGAGAAAAATGAAAATGCCCATTAATAATGACAGAGAAGAAAAAGTAGGTTATGGAGTAGTTTTTATTTTCTTGTAACGGATGTTATCTGGAAGCATTAAATCAACACAAATTCCCTTCAAATTAAACTGAAAGGCTGACTTCACCACTGTATCAGAAAAAAGACAAGTTGAGAACAATAGCCTTGTGATTTTGGGGTATTAAAATTGAAAATTGAAATGAGTTTTATTAATGTGTGAAGCAGTACATGAGTACATCAAATGGCTGTTTTATGGCATCGTTAAATATTTCTAAAAATGGAAGCCATCCAGTTGGGAAGGAAGAGTATGTACACCACTGAGACTACCCAATAAAAAAACACATACATCATTCATTACTTAAATACAGAATCTCAGACCAACAAATTTCTTCACGTGCGCCGGTAGTCGGGATTGAACGCGAGTGCCTCCTGGAAGATCAACTCCCTCATCTGATCTTCCGTGAGAGCGTGCTGCTCGAAGTCGAAGCTGAAAGGGCTCGAACAAGTGGGCTCGTCGCTGATGTCGTGGAGCGAGTTCAGGTATGGATGGGCTAATGCACCTTCAACTGGAAGCCACGATGGATATTCACCACAAACAACAAGAAACAGATTTGATTAAGGCAACACGGAGAGTGAAGCAAACAATTTACTACGTTTAGTAAATGTGCTCCCTTATACGATGATGATTAATACAGCTTCCAAGACTGTAGGCCTTAGGAAAGTGACAGTTCTAACCTGTGATCCGTTGCCTAGGATCAAATGTCAGCATCTTCTCGACGAGATCAACAGCAAGGGGGTGCACCTGAGGGAATTTTTCGGTGAATGATTGTCGACGATAAGGAGGGAGTTGCCTGATGTATCGTTTTGCATTTTCATTCAGAAGACCTAACTCAGCCTCTGTTGGAGTACCAATCAGCTGCAAACCAAGCAAGTAGTCATACTTAGATAGTAATTAGCTTGAAATGAATTTTAAGAATACGTCGTGACAGCAGTGATACAGCTCAGCGACATCTAAGCCAGACATCAGTACAAATAAGTAAAATCCATCAATCTTCCCCCCTGACGGAGCCTAACCCTGAAATGGTTTTCAATGAGTCGCAGTTCTAATTTCCAAGAGATATGATCCATAAGTGCATTCCAAAAGCACGGATAACTAATACACACATATATGTGTGTGATAATCAAATGCATGCATTCCAACAAAAGAGTGAGTATGGACGAGCAAATCCCCTTCAATGAAACCTAACATGTTACATGACCACCTAATGTACCCACATTCAAAGCAGATGAAAAATGCAACGACGATAGAAATAGACATGCAACACCAGGCTGACTGTTATTGAACAAATCGATCTCAAAGAGTGACTACAGTTGAGAAAACTTTAATTAAGAAATCAAAAAATGTGAGGCAAATTTCTTTTGCAACATTATTTACAGAATCAACTCAATATATTCTTTATTTTTTATTTATCTCATTATTTCAATGGAAGATGCAAAATCTAAGATGTTTGTGGCAGTTTCCAGAAGGAAAAAGAAAGAAAGTCATACTTTCACATACAAATGCTAAAAGGCAACCCCATGCTAGGGCAAAGAATGACTTACAATATAATTCACTGACTTTATCTGAAATTAGATTTTAGATACACGAGAGATACCTCTATGAGCAGGCGTAACTGGTGAACATGATCTCTACCAGGGAACAATGGCTTCCGGTCCAACAATTCCATAAAAATGCATCCCACTGACCATATATCAATGGCTGCAGTGTAATCGGATGAATTTAACAAAAGTTCTGGTGGCCGATACCACCTTGTGACGACATATTCAGTCATAAAATCAGTTTCAGACGTGACTCGTGCCAATCCAAAATCACATATCTTTAGGTCACAATTTGCATTCAGAAGAAGATTGCTTGGCTTTAAATCCCTGTGTAGGACATTTGCGGAATGTATGTACTTCAACCCGCGGAGGATTTGATACAAAAAATACTGCAAAAATGAAGATATGAGTTATTTTGCCATCAAATCTCTAACAATGAATGCATAAATTTCTTCCAAAAAAGTAAGTGCCACCCCAGACACAGGTCAGCCCCTAATTTTTCTTCAATCCTGATCCCTTAACTTACATGAAAACCACAACTACAACTTTGGTTTAAATATAAGAATACGGAAACAACAACTTATTCACAGACACAAACATACAACTATAGTACATAGTTTGGGAAGAGGGCGGGTAAGTGGGTAATGGTCTAATTGAGAATCTTTCATCCTTCTTGTAAGCGCAGAAAGTTATGGACTGCAAGATGACTATGAAAATATTGACCACGATAATAAAAGCTTGATAAAGTGAAAGGAAAGTGATCAACTTTAATTCCTACTATTTTTCAATCAACTTTAATCCCACTTGTGCCCCCTTCACCCTGCTCACCACAACCACCTCGGCGCGATGGCAGCAGTGCAATATTTTAGCAATACTGGGTGAAGTTAGAGTGCAATCGGTTGCGGAGGTCTTACGGACAAGGAATGCAATTTTGGAGCAACTTCATTCTCTTTTAGAACGAGCACATCAGAGGATGGTTGGGGAAGCTAACATTCATAGAAGTGAAATGCAGATCGACATGGGGAAGTTGGTCTATATTAATGTTTTTAGGGGCGCGCCTGCTGTCGCCCCAAGGTGCTAAGGTGAGCAGGGTGCAAGGGGGAGCAGCTGGGGCGATGGTGTGCATAGAAAGTTAGAAGATAGGTTCATATTATTGTTATTTATATCTAACTAATGTGCCTTTTGATATCGTCAATAACAACCTAATTAATAGCCTTTGTCCAATTAAAAAAGAAAACTTGCCTTTTGAAACTAAGGCTGCCGTTTAAACTATTAATGTCGTTTGAAATAAACTATTAAATGTATATATTCAATAGTATCATTTACACTTCCAATTATTTTTTTTGATATTCTAAAGTAATAAATAGCCTATATTATCCATCTAAAAAATCTTAGGCTCCATGAAACCATCCCCACCCAATCCTAGACAAAATCTGAACATTTTTTCTCACTTCGTTAGTGATAATCTGTTGAGTTATAGATGAACAGTTAGTGCGCCCTCATTCGTGGGGCGTGCGCCCCATCGCCCCATGCCTTGGATTTTTACCAAATTACCCTGGTCCACCAAGCTCTCCAAATATTCATAGTTTCCACCGTGAATTCACAAGTTAGTACTGCATTCTTTTGGACCATTCGAAGAAGTGCTTGCACAGATTGGATCAGTGGCTTGCCTACAGTTACCTAGCGAGTCCAAGGTGCACCCCGTGTTCCACGTCTCTTTGCTCAAGAAGGCGATTAGAGCAGATGTTGACCACAGACAAAGTAGCCTGAAGAAAATGGCCGATGTGGATCCTCCATTCTTGCTAGAAGCCGCTGTAGCCTATAGGATTGTGCATCATGAAGGGAAGGAGGTTCCGTAAGATCAAGTGCACTGGATTGGCGGAGGAGAAGGTGTCTTGGATGGATGAAATCAACGTGCGAGAACAATTTCATTATTTCAGCCTTGGAGGACAAGACTGCTTCCGAGGGGCAGCCAATTGATACACATCCATTGTCGGTGTACTGGAGAGGTGGCCGAAAGGTGGTGGATTCAGCTAAATGAAGGGATGTTGTGGAGGATGTGCGAGGTACTGGAGGACGTATGAAATAGAGTGGATGGAAGTGAATGTTTTGATGACTGTTGCTCTGATTGTGTTATGGCTAGGAGACGTTTCAGGATGATGGAGCAGACATCGGCAGTGGTGCCTTGGTGGGCATGAGAGATTGGTTACATGGTAGCAGAAGAGGTGGATTCTCAGTGCAACTTTAATTACTTATAATATTGAATAAATCATTGTCTTCTTTTGGTAGGATCTTATATAATCTTTGAAGAGGATTATTATTATCTTAGAATATTTTATTGAAAGGCATTGTCTAAGTCGAAGCCTTCGCTTGAAGGAGTTACCTTTCTGACCTCAATCAAAATTTCTCTCTCTGTATAAAACGTGTTACATAAACAACAGCTTATCTTCCTCAATCCATAACTCTAAGTCTCTAACAATGAGAGAGATTTCTTTTTACACTTTGGTACGTATGGGTCTCCAAATTATACCTCACAATGCTCTCACTAACCAATTGCTTTGACATATTATATATACTTCAATACTACCAGAGAGCCAGGTGGAGGAACAACCTACAAATCAACTTTATTTATCTGTTGTCACAATGAGTAAGGTTGAGTTGACTTGCCATAGTTGAAAATGAGAATCTTTAATGATTGTAATCAACCCAATATTATGCACACTTTTTGGTCCAACTAGTTTGAATAAATTGCAAAGTACCTTTCCAAATCAGTTTAGCTAAAAGTTAAGCCAACGAGTAGGTGTATAAGCAGTCTAAACCCTAAACAAAAGTTGAACTCATGATTCCTTGCTAACTAATTGCATCATGATTCATAAGAGAAAACAAAGGAATGGTGCCCAGTCAATAAATTGTATACTATGCTAAATGAGAAAACACAGATCCAGTAAAATAGCTACTGATAACATGAATAATGCTAAATTGAACCTGGCAGTGCTCTTCTGACAAAGGTTGATTAGATCTAATAATTTGATGGAGATCGGTATCCAGAAGCTCATATGCAATGTAGACATCATTAAAAACCTCCCTTTGTGGTGGTGGAATTACATCTCTGATTGCAATAATCTGCACAATACAAGATTTGGACGACATTATTATAATAAATATAACCGTGGCAAAAAAAGTGCACCATTATCTCCCCCTCCCCCCCAAAACATATTTCAATCTATTACTATCCCTGATGTCACTTTCTATATTAGGCTGGGCTCTGTAGTGCTACAACTTACCAAGCAAAGTGGCTGTTATAAGCATAAGTGTAATTGTCTTTTGAAGCAGTAAATGCGGAACAAGTAGTTACAGTCACATGACAGCCCAATGAATGAAAATAATTGGGATTTCTCTAGATACACTCCTAAAACTCTGACTTTTTTTACATAATTAGAGGACATGGTGTTGCTGGATATTGTTCCACCAAGCCAACTAATACAAAAAGTATTAACCGTATACATGTGACCAATTTTCCCGAGGTAACAGAAACCTCAAACAATATTAGGTTGGTTATTTCTGCAAAATTTGACTATTTGAGGCTTTAGTTCAGGCGTGGTCAGACTGTAAATGTCAATGCCTGAGCTGTGTTCACAAATGGCATACATGAAAAAGGATAATATTTACGGCACAAGGTCTTTTGTTGGAATCAATTCTTTGAGCTGAAGACCCAAAGTTCTGATTTCAAAAGAATGGATGAAATGGAAAATAAAATTGGTTATTTCTGATGTAACACTCTCTTAAATATATAACTAAACGTAAAATAATCTTATAAGAAAAAATAGTAATGCGTGGCTCAACCCAGCAGCACACACACATTAAACATGTACATCAACGAAAAAGGCAACCTTTTCTTCCCTTACCTAGCATATCCTTTGAAATGAAAAGTTCAATAAATACGAAATAGTTGTAAAATAGCTAATTAAATTTTTTGTGCGTCATCATTATATCCATGAGTGTTGCATACAACAACAATTCATAACACACATTATTACTTAATCTGCAATTTTCCATCCTAGAAATCACACATCTGGATCATTAATTTATCAACAAAAGCGTTCCACACACTGCAAACCTATCAAGCCTATGACTCAATCCAATAATTTTGTGAAGTAGGTTGTACAAGTTGTGCCACAAAATTAGCTCCATGCATGGGATATTTCGTAGTGATACTGTCAAAAGTTGGTGAACACCGCAGCCATGTCTGCCTGAATAGGGAGTTTTTATTGAGAGAAGTGAATGCTCATTGAATTTATCTACCAAAGCCTTAAACTAAGGCAGCTAATGAACAACATTCTTCTATCTAATCACACAACAGCAAGAACAAAAACTTCAACACTGAAAAGGAAAGATAATTGCAAGAGGAAAAGGAATATATGTCGGTAAAAGGAATGATTCCAACATGAAGATACAGTAAATGTACTAACAATTAGTAGTTCAGGAAAAAAAAGTCATCTCATACTCCTACCTGTTCATCATTTATGCAAAAGTAATCCATGTAGTATTTAGTAACACTTCTATTTAAGATTGAACTTCCTTCTTTAAACTAAGGAATAGAGAGTATAGGTAATTAATAATGATTTTAATCTTTAGCTACAACAGTAACAGAAAAAAACTATAAGCTGCTTTACAATATGATATACTACTATATCCTAATGACTTCCCCCATTTTTTGCCATAGCATAATTGCATAAATCTATACAGAAAGAAGACAAAAGGGTAAAAGAGTAACTAAAAAGGGCCAGTCTTTCTGAAATAGGACACTAAAGCTTGACTGTATCTCTTATCATGAATCAAAAGAAAAGCCAAGAACTTATGATGGACACAAAAAGTTCAAACAAGACTAGTTCTATTCAGCTAATCAGCCATCCGTGTCACACTCCCAATTTCACACTTACATTTTTGGTTCGTATTTCAACTTTTCCGAACATTAAAACAAAAAAACATGTTTGCTTATGCTCACAACTGGTCCATATCCATCAATTGGGAAGGTTATGCATAATTATTGAACATAAATTAGAAGGAAAGATGTTCCTTTGGATCTTAAAAAAAAAAGCAAGCTTTCACTATTTTCAATAATAATCATCTTGATTTGGAAATTAGCCATCAGCTACTAAATCAAACTCATACATCAAACAGTAGCAGAACCACCCAATTCATGATCCAAGAAGCAATCTTCCCATTTTGAAACGAATAATCAAATGCAAAATGCACACCCGGCAATAGTTAGAAAACAAATACTACTAAAACTCATAGAAAATGAAAACTTACATTCAATTGAAGCTCCCAAAGAAAAAGTAAAAAAAAAAAAGCACTAACATTTTCATGATCCATGTGACGCAAAAGCTTGATTTCTCGAAGTGTCCTCTTCGCATCGATTCTATTATCAAAAGCATTAGCTATCTTCTTAATAGCCACGTGCTCACTCGTCTCCGAATTCACAGCCGAGCTAACAAAAAAAAAAAAAAAGAAAAATCATAAAAATCAATCTCAGCTACGACGTAAACACAAAAGAAAGATAGGATTTTTTTGGTTACCAAACGATGCCGTATGCGCCCTTTCCTATGGGCATGATTGGGGGTTTGTATCTGGAGGTGACCTCGAATACGTTGCCGAAGATGTTGTACTGGATGAAGCGACCGCCGTGGCTGAGAGCCGCAGGTATTTGATCTGCCGGCTGCTGCCGCGGCTCCGCCTCCAACATCTCGTCGTCGGCCGGCCGATCCCCGCCCACCATTGTCTGTTATAGAAACAAAAAGATGGTATACTCGAAAATGGGAAACAACAAAATGTATGTATATTTATTTATTATTAATTTTGTTTAATTAAAGTGAACAAATTATTAGGGGTTTCTATTCGTATTTAAGATAAATAAAAGTTATGTTTAGGGTTGTACTTAAAGGAAGTCTATGATTGATTCATGAAGTGCTATAATAATCCAGTGTTTATTGATTTATGTTGTACTCGTATTAGAGCATCCACGATAAGAATAGGCCAGCCACTCTCTCTCCCTACCACGTCATCAACACTAAAAATCCACCAGCCACATCAGCATTTTACTCAAATAGGCCAGCCATAGGCCGACCGTAATAAAAATAATTCAAAAAGACAACTACATTTATGGAATAAAATTTATGATTAAATTGCGGAATTAAATTTACGACACATATACGGGAAAAATTCTTTAATTTTATTTAAATAAAAAAAGTACATTAACTAAAAATCAAAAAAATTACATAATAAAAAAAAAAATCGGGCTTCCACTCACGAGCCACCGCCCCACTCTACTCCTCATTAATTTATTAAAAAAATACATTAAAAAATGTTAGTATACGTTGAATCCGTTATAGTTTGCCACCGCCTCCGGCCCGACGCTATGACATGTTTCTGTTTTAGGTCTTAATTTTGTATTAGGCATAACCCATCGTCTGTGTGCCTATTTAAAAAAAATATAACCGGATAAAATGAAACTAAAATCGCGTTTATATAGTTTTTCAAAAAATAAAATAAAAATTAAAAAATAGCGCTGGCCGATCGGCACGATGGCGGCCAGCGCCCTCAAATCGGCTAGCCCAAGCCGATTTCTTCGCCGATTTTGCGCTGGCCGATTCCAATAGTTCGGCTAGCAGACCGGCTAGCGACAAGAATCGGCTAGCCGGTGGGCTAGCCGCTATTGTGGATGCTCTTATTAAAGGAGATTCAATACCTAACACTTTATTATTAAACTACTACTCCCTCCGTCCCACTTAAGATGACACGTTTTCCTTTTTAGTTTGTCCCAACTAAGATGACACATTTCCTTTTTTGGTAACTTTCTCTCTCCAATTAATACACTCAACCACTTTTTCTCACTCTTATTAAAATATCCATCTTTCTTTATCTCTCTACTTTATTACTTACACTCATTTTCTCTCTCTCCAATTAAACACTTTAACCAATAACTCCTAAAATCTCGTGCCGGCTAAGCAATGTGTCATCTTAGCCGGGACGGAGGGAGTAATTAATTGTTGTTTCGAACCGGCTAATAAACTAAACTCCAATTAAAGTTTGTTTTAATTAATACTCATGTGAAAGCTCAACCACGAACTTTGTGAATGAATAGGCTCAGTTATCTTTTAGGGACAGTTTGGTAATTGATGAGCCGATGTTCCCACCCCAATGGTATTCGACTCACTGATCGATTGCTCCGTTAGTTGAACATGGCGGCCAATGCTTTTGCAGGTCTCAACAAAAAATCTTCAGTATTAATTATTCTCACTATTTATGAAACTTGACATGAATTTTAAGAAATGTGAATAAAAATGAGTTGAAAAAGTTAATAAAATAAGAGTCTCACATTTATATATTAGTTTTATAAAGGAATGTAAGTGTAGAGACCAAAATGACAAAACTGGTAATATTTCATGGACAGAGAGAGTATTTGGCTAGCTAAGCTTTGGGAAAGTGTTGCAATATAATATTGCCAATATTAGACTCTCTTATTTGAAGAGTTAACCCTGATAATAGTGCGATTTCCTCCGGCTATGAAGATGGGATATGGCCTTATTCTTGTTTTGATTTCTTGATTATTTGATTTTTATTTTTTGCTTCATTGGTTTAATTTTGGTGTAAGAATATTTATATTCTTTTGTGATTTATGTGTCCATAATGTAGAATTCACGTGTGAACTACTCACTCTTACCTCACTTTTTGGTTTATGTAAGGTCACACATGCATAAGACAAATACTAGCATCCTAGTGCATAAGAGCATCTCTAATGTCAATAGGCTAGTAATAGCCTAACTAAAAACTCCTCCTGTCACGTCATCCAGGACTAGAAACTCATTTTGCCACATCATCAGGATAGGATAGGAATTAATTAAAATACAAAAAAAATTACATAATTAATTAAAATATCTAAAAAATATATAAAAAAACCGCTAGCCGGTCGCTAGCGATTTTGGAGGCTGCAATGGAGGCTAGCCGATCGCGTGAATCGGCGTGAGCTAGCCGATGGGCTAGCCGAAATCGCGCTGGCCGGTCGCAATGGAGGCTAGCGGATAGGCTAGCCGATCGCTAGCCTCCATTGGAGATGCTCTAACAAAGATGATCCCTAGCCATCAGATTTGGGATTGAATGGTCCAGATTTGGCTATGTTCAGGGCATCCAACCCCGACCTGAATTCAGGTTCCAAGTCCCCTCCACGTCATCATTTCCCTAAATTTCAATCTCAGGCCAAAACTCCTCTAACCCTGCAGGCCTCATCCAAGCAACAACTATTAAATTGCACTATCCACAACTACAACATATTTTACTCGTAAAATAGAATACGTTGAACAATTAAAACACGAAAAATTCATTGTTCAGTTGAAAAAAAAAATTACAAATCCTAGAAAATGAAAATTACAAGTCCTAGAAAAAAAAAATACAAGTCTAAGAAATTAAAAAAAAATGAAAAAAACTATACTTATTCTTCATTTGTACGCGAATGTAGGCGATCATCTCATGGTGCAACTCGAGCTCGAACTCCGACATTGTCGAGGTATCCCTCGATGTCAATTCCGTCAGATGGCCCATCCGCAAGGTAATACTCATATCCGACATAGAGTCGGATATCTTATCCAGAGAAGGATTGGGTGGCAGTGGCGGCATAGTGGGGTAACTCGTAGTTGTCTTCCCCTTCGCTTTCCTCTTTGCCGATTTAGTTCCCATCGGTCGGCTTTGAGTACTAGGGGATAAAATGAAGACGTCGTCGTCTGTCACGTTGAGGTTGATTGCCGGACCTCCTTCGCACGAAGAGTAGTTTCCGGAGGCGGAAACTTTGGTTCTCTTCGACGCCCCACTTCACACCGGTTCTGCCCCACCGGCGTACTTCGGGCTTTTCTCAACAATCTTCCAATTGTTGTAGTACTTGAAGTGCTTCTTCCCGTCAGAGTAAAACTCCTCCCAGGCTTTCGCCACGAGGTCCATCTCGCTATGCCCGCTCGGCCACATCCGGACTATGTTATAGTCCACTTGCCATTCCACTTCGTCATCTCCTTCTGGACCCGACCCCAATGCTTGCGTAGCTTCACGTAGCTACGCTCGAACGTCCCTCTTGGTCGACCAGCATTATATTTCTGAGCAATCCGCTCCTAGAACATTGCAGCTCTGCTGGTTTCCGATGATAGGATCCTCGGAGACGTCGACGAAGTTCTTGGCCAGCCACAAGTCTCCTACGTGCAATACTTCTTCGGCCCCTCATCATCCGCAGCCGCAACCTTGCCCTTCCCTTGAGCTGACTCCATATCACTAATGTCGTACTCATCAGTGCTAACTGGCGATGGCAAGTCCATGTTGGACGCCACCCCCGGACTAGGCGTTGAATTTGGGTTGGGCGATGTCGGTAGGTACCAATTGTTGGTGTTGACGAACTCGTTCATCCGTCGAACGTCGTTGTTAAACCACTCCATCGCAGCCACAAACATTGAAAGTATTCAAAGGATAGAAATGAAGAAATTGATGGAAGAATGTTGAAGAGATGGGATATAAATAGACAAAAAAATTCGTAAAAAAAAGGTTGGGGCTTGCGGTCCGGCCCGAAGGCCATTCAACGCCGGGTCGAGACTCGTTGGGGCATGGCCCATGCTCCTCCAACGCTACGCCAGGCTGAACCTGGGCGCGGCCCAGGCCGCGATTTTGCTCCCTCCAACACGACGGGCTGCGGGCCGGGACCCAGGTGCGGTCCCGCAACGTTAGGCATGCTCTCATAACCTATGAATATCAGTTCAATTATCAACAAGTATCAACAAAAGATTATGTAAAAAACAACATTAACGGTTTATGTACTCCATATATGTGATAGTTTTCAGTTTTGTTTTGGGATTTGTTTCCACTACACGCGATTCTAATAAAATTCACGCTCACTCTCTTTTGTTCGTCTCTTTTTTCTCCTCTCTCTCTCTCTTGTCCATCTCTCTCACATAATTCTGAAATGAAAAACCTTAGTTCTTCAACAATATGTGCAAACCTAGGTCGATATGTGGATTTTGCACGAGAATTTCTCCATCTGTCGGCTTAAAAATGTCGCCTAAAAAGAAGAGGAAACAATTTATTTTGGGTGAATATCTGAAAGATGAGCCAATTTTAGATTTTATTGTTAATAACAACGGAAAAATAGTTTGGGTGAAATTTTGTGTCATAATTATTTTCAGTTTATATCATATGTTTGATAATAAATCTTTTCATATTCTAATTCCATCGGTAATTACCAAGAGTTGCCTACCACTGGTAATTGAAATTTTTTTTGTAGTATAATGATCCAACTTGAGCCTCCTGGACTTAAATATTAATACTTTATCACTAGCACAACACATGCCCATATAATTTCGAGTAGGAAAATAATTTTTTTACACGATAAATCCACTTTATATCCATAATTATAATTTATGTTTTGACTAAAAAATCGTAATACTATTATTTTGAATAGATATAAAAGCGTTTCTCCCTTTCTATCTTTCTTTTCTCTAAAAAACTTTTAACATTAGTATTTTTTATGTTCCCATCGTTGCATTCTCATATTGCAACTTACAAAATTTGCCCTTTTATTTATCTACTCAATCTTGTCCTACTTTAAATCCTCCCTCCCAACGACGGACCCAGGTGGGGTCAGGCGGGGTCCGCCGATCCCACCGTCGGTCCGTGAATGCTTCTGTGAAGCTCCGTACGTATTCATCTGCCTGACCCACGGTCGCCTCCCGACCCCATGTATAACAACATCGCTTCTATGAAAAATTAGAGAATAATTGAGAGGAGAAGAGAGATATAGAAAAAAAAAACATGGTTGTTAATTAAAAAATTTAAGTATGTTGAACATTTGAAGTTGAGGAGGAGAGCTCTAATGTAGAAGATGAGAGCTCTGAATTGGGGAAAAGAAGAAAAGAAGAGAGGAGCCGATTTAGTAAACCAAGGAATATTTTTCTTATTGATGATACATGGTACTCCATTTTATTATATTTTATTTTTAGTTTTTATGCTGTAACTAGATTACTACTCTAATTAATAACACTATTATATTTAATATGTTAATTAATTTCATTTAGTTTGTTTTCGACTATAGTTTAAAATTAATAAAAGCATAACTAGAAAAATTATATTTTTAAATATGATTATTTTAATAATATACTCCCTCCATCCCATTAAATATGCAACATTTGCTTTTTGGAATAAGATTTTATATAGTGTTGTTTTGTGAGTTAATGAATAGAGAGTAAAGTAAGAGAGAAGAAAAAGTAGAGAGAGTATTATTTTCATTTTTAGAAACGTTTCATTTTAAATGGGACAGAGCAAAAAGGAAAACGTTTCATTTCTAATGGGACAGAGGGAGTATTATAAATTAAATAATTAATATACATAAATTTTACTATTAAATTTTTTTCGACCCAACGAATTTTATTTTCTGGGTCCGTCATTGCTCCCTCCATCCTATTTTGTGTGTGCATGAGTTTTAAGAAATATAAAGAATAGTGGATTGGAAAAGTTGATGGAATATGAGATCCACTTTTTTATATTGGTTTTATAATAGAATGTGAATGAAGTGAGTTAGTGTAATGTGAGACATATCTACCATTTATGGTAAAAATGAAATGTGACTCTTATTGTGGGATGGACTAAAATGACAAAATGTGACTCTTATCAGAATCATCTGTCATTTTCATTTTTGAATGAAATTCCACAGTATATCACCATTCTTTAGAAAAAGAAAATTTTTGTGTGGTTTATATATATACTTTGTAAATAGAATGACGAATCGTGATCTCTGAATTATTTTCGGCTTTAGCTTGGTAAAAGAATGGAGAGATTTTTGATGGGATGAGGGAGATGAATGAGAGATGGAAGTGAGGAGGGAGAGAAAAAAAAAATAGATTACAAATGAAATACTACTATCTAAACATAAAATACTACTACTATAGTACAATTTTTAAGTAATTAAAGTAAAAAATGAATTACATATTAATTCTTATTATGACAAACACATACTGTCTCCAAATCACATATATACTCTTGATGAAGAAAGGACATATTGAGTAAGTTCAGTTAAACAATTAAAGAAATTTAACATGAACACCACTTTGAGAATTGGAATTTGGACATATTCCTAAACTAACATATATATAGGCGATATTATAGCATCTGAAGTAACTGTATCTTGTGAGTGATAAAAAACAGAAAAGAAAATGAATAATGTGGATTGATGTAGAGAAAATATGGTGGAAAAGAGAAAGGGAGTGATGATCAGTGTTTACGTGGAATCAAAAACTCTCCGATCTCATCACAAAATCCATCGGAACAACAGATTCCGAGGTGATCGTCGTGCCCAACTCCTCTCATATACTCACAGTGCCCATGCAAAACCCTTTCACAATCTCACCCCTAAATCAAAGGTATTCATAATATTTATAATTCTTTTCAAAATGGAATTATTCCTAACATCTTCACTATCTCTTTTAGTTAAATTAAGTTTGCAATTCTATTTATTGCACAGAAGCGGAGATTCGGAGACAGGATAAGAAGATTGTTTTGTGGATTCTCTAGGGTGAAGAAGAGGCTATGGAAGTATGAATCAATTGAGGGTGAAGCCAAATGGAGCTATGGAAGAATAGATAAATTTCATCTTTGTGTAAGTAATTTTTTAATCATTGTTTACAAAAGAAACCTAAATTTCATCTTGACTGATCTAGTTTTGCGCAGAAGAAATTGAAGTGCTTGTTAAAGAAAATATGTGGCGCTTGGAAATGCAACAATGGGACGAGTGATTGTATTTAAATTGAAGGATTTTTGAACAATGAGTGTATCTGATTATGTGAACATGTTCATTTCATTTTATCAGCGGCAAATAGTAGCTAATATCATGAACTTATAGTATGTTATCAAGCTACTTCTGGCCATCGTCGGGGCCGGTTCGCGTGGCTTTGCTTGCCTATGCCTCCCGGAGGCCGGAGGTGGCAAGGTGAGCTTTGCTTCTTCCAACTGATTGATCTCGTTGATGGCCTTTACATTTTCTTAAATTTAACTTATGATGATTTGGTGTATTATTATGATTAATACATTTAATTATATTCAAATACATAAATGTTAATTATGTCACAATAATATCCAGTTAGACACACTAAGTTCACATAAGATTAAAATATACTCCTTATATCATCTGATTATGTGAACACGACCTTACCTTATTATGAGTTCACATAGTATAGTAATAGTAGTACATGTCAATATATCACCTTATATCATGTAAAATCAAGCCGCATTCATCGAGTCCTCAATCCGTACATCAAGAGACTACGATTTTGATGAACACGACCTTACCTTATTATGAGTTTTCTTTCGATCCATAATAGATGGACAAATATATCTGTTAAGTTAATCAATAGATGGTCTGTTAAAGTTGTCCTGTCATTTCATGGCTAAAACAGAGTAATGGTGTACCAAAATTGTAAAAGAGCTATGTTTAGAATAAAAATAGATTTTAATTTTAATCTTAACGATTCTTGAGCTAATTTAAAAATATAAAACTAACAAAATTTGTACTCAACACAGCCTCAAAATGTGTGAGTTTGACGTTACCTTAGTGTTGAAGACAGTTTGAGTATGGGTTGCTCGTAGCACACATGTAGGGACGGCAAACGAGGAACAAAGCAGGAGGACCGCATTGTGAGGAGACTCTAAGCAGATGGAGCATACAGCATTGTCCCGTTCTTTCTTTCCTGCAAGCCTTCTTACACCGAGATGATAATAACTTAGCCAACTTCTGTTTGCCACCCTTGCCTGACCACCAAGAAATATATTTTTTGTTTAAGAAAAAGAAAACGCTTTTATGAGCTGCACTTCCATCAGCGTCACCCTAATTTTTGTATACAAATAAAACTACACCTGTTGAGCCATGATTTTCCTTAAAAAGTTGTTTTGTTTTTACCTAATTGCATTGTAACTATTGATGAGTGAGTTGTATTACGTAACTCGCAATAGTTGAAGTATTCATAAATTTGAAGGAGGGAAAAAATCCATAAAATAAAACAAGCCGCTTCAGTTGTAGTATGAGTAGAACAAATAATCTATGCGATAAACGAAATACGAAATTGCAAAGTAAGGTTTACCTAAATCTTGTCGGGATGGAGGCGTTACCGTGTAGCACCTTTTAAATAGTGAGGGGGATAGAGTTTCTTCCATCAAACCAGATTTAATGGCTCTCTCTGTTTCAGATATGGCATTCATTGTGACCACAGTTTGCTGTCATAGTGTCACCCAATTTACAGAGCATTCGGACCCCTTGATCACCACATTAACATTTATTAATCAGACCCTTCCTTCTGCAGTGATTCTCCTATTAATTAAATCTAATTTTTTTTATTTTCAATTACTAAAATATCAAAATATTATATTAAATAAAAAGTTTCAACAAACACCTACATTACTTAATTATAAAAAAATATACATTATTTAATTTTTAAAAATAAGTTACAAATTTTATATTTTATTTTATTTTTTTGTTTTCAAATAATAAATAGAAAAATATAATATATTACTCCCTCCGTCCCATAAGAATATGCATTCTTTCATTTTTACTCTCTAAATGTCTCTTACTTTACTAATTTTATATTAAAACTCGTGCCGAATTCAAAGTGTATAATCTTTGAGGATGGATGGAGTATAAAACACAACAAATTTAAATAAAATACTTACATTACTTAAATTAAATTTATATTACCATAAAAATATAAACATGCTTATAAGAAAAAGTATAAAAAAAAATCGAATAAAATGAAAAAAATATAATTAAAGTCAAAATTAACTCACAACCTCTATAATTTTTCAAAACACATTTACCACTAGGCTAAACATAAATTTTGTATTGAAATCAAACAAAGTTTTATATAAAGCAACAAAAACTCTTTTAAGTGTAAAACTAATGCCCCACATCAAAACCATAAAGAAACTTGGAGTTGAAAACCTATCTAGAAAACTACCAATTATCCGGCATCGAAGTCACAATGAAAGTTTGACTTGAAAACTTATCTATAAAAGGTTTACTCAAGCAATGTAAAACTTGCTCATCTAGTGTGAATGATTATATTCTATACAAAATATTATAATCTTTCACTAATACACGGATCCGTCTTTCAGTATGGGTGTCATGGGTCATTTGTGAAATTATAGTTTTTATTATTTTAATTTAAAAAAGGATTTTTTAATTTAAAATCAAAATTTTATATTAAAAATTACTTTTCTTATAATTATAGACGATGGTCGTGCTGAGGTTTTGGTGCCCCTTGCACAGCGGAAGACTTGTACAAAACAAATAAATCAGATACAGATCTATTTGACCGATTATGCGATTAATCAATTCACATGTTAAACAGTTAATTACATGCTAGAACACAAATAATTCATGCTTAGAAAATATAAATCCTAAACATGATTTCTACGGTTTAGGGTTACCGATTTTGATTCTCCAAAGAATCGTCGATTGCTCGCGCCTTCTCCACGTGATGATCTTCAATACTAGACCACAGATCTTCTCCCTGGTTCCCGAACTGTATGTCGATATCAGGGTGGGCTGATCTTATCAAAATATTAGGACTCGAATAAAGAAGACAGAAAATTCCTCACGGAGGAGGAGCTAAAATTTTTACGGAGGAGAAAATTAAAGAAAAATTCGTCCCACTCAAAAAGGGAGTTGGCGTAATTTTCAATAATGAACTAATGAATAATTCTGTCTCCTTTATTCTCTTATTTATATTAAGTTCCTTTTGGGCCCAGACATGGATCTATGGAAGGTTTTGGATATGGGCTCCCCCAATTAGCTTTTTACTAATTAAATTGAACTCACAATTTAATACAAGCTTATATTGGAATATTACGAGCAGCCACTACATAAATAATATTGAACTCTCCCCATCCAAATCCGAAATTACAAGTAATCCGGATTTCCACTTTGTTTATTATTTATTTTCCGCGCTTAAGATATAAATATCCATTAATTAATTAATATATGCTATGGACTTAATTAATTAACATCTTATTAATTCCAAGAGTGGACTTAGCAAGAAACACTTAATTATTATTCATAGAGCGATAAAACTCCAACTGACCAGTTTTCTGAATAATAAAACCTTGTTCGAGCTCCTTTTGAGGACATTATCAAACGAGACTCACCTTGCGCACGTTTCAACATAATAGCAATCCTAGCACCACTAGATATTAATCACCACTACCCAATATATTAGGATTATTGGGTTGCGAAAAACCCGCACCATTTGATAAGTCAAAGTAGTGCATAATCAATACCGTATGCTCAATACTAATATATGTAGATTAAGAAATAGTATTTTATCAAGACCTAGTCTTTCAGTAGATAGCATAAAGACACGTCTTGCTGTTAGATTCGTTCAGTGCTATACCACACCAATGTCATCTTATTTCAGTAAGGCTTAGAAATAATCTGACATTGCAACCTTTCACGATAGGTAGTCTAAGCCTATCTGGGTTGTGAAATTCTTCTTTTTCTTTTGCAAAGCATTGCATAGATCTGACCGTGTTACCTTCAAGTCGACGTCGCCCACAACCAGTCTACTAATCAAAAGACTTAGACTCTGTTTACTTCTTATGCATTTAAATGTTTGTAAAACATCTTATAAATGCACAAGCAAACACAGTGTAATAATAATAGTGATTCTATTCGTGCGAGACTGCTCGAATAATACTGAATCGGGTTAAAAGTGGATTTTTTGTAGAGTTTTATGTATACAAGCAAGATTCTATTCGCGCGAAACTTGCTCGAAACATGCTTTTCATAATACCAACCCTAACAGGTCGGGCAAGCCTTCACTCGCGACTGAACTTTCGGGCGTGCCGCTCGTCCGCCGACCTGCAATAGCCGGACGACCGTGGATAAGGGATAGCCCCGACGAAAAATGCACCACTGTGGATGCTCATTGGGGGTGTTTCAAATTGTATACGAGGGCATGTAGATTTTTTCCATAAGGGCACGTTTGAGGGCCTGGAAAAATAGAATAAGCCCATTTATTGGCTAGAAAAAGAGTGGCCATTTTTGTTTTTGATCGAACGTATTTAAATAAATCTGGAATTATATAATGTTAAGATCTAGGATCAAAACTTTATCATAGTCACAAAATCTTATGATGTCAGTTCTTGCATGATTCCGTGATTAGAAGTAAAAATAAGCCTAGGCGTTGCGGATAGTGCTAATGAGGATCATGTTTTGTGTACTCGAATGTTCTTCGCTACTTACTTTGTTCCTCTATTGACTAGGAGTAGATGGTAGTGACAATTCCTGAAAATGTTAGTTTTTCATTAGTTGATAAGATATCTTTGAATTAGAAAAAATAAAGAGATAATGTTCTTTGCAACCAAACAAGTTACTTTTCCAACATGGATACAAAAGACATTGGATAAATAAATATTCCATATGTCAATGTCTGTAACAATTAGAAAAGCAGTTTGCATTTGGTAATTAAATATTTGTTGTTCCATACTCACTGCTAAATTAGATCTTACAATAAAAATATACTACTAGTCCACTACAAAATGCAATCAATCCAACTTATTAATTTTTTGATCAAATCATCCATCCAAATATTTCTAAGGCCGAAGACATTATTACAAAAAGTCAAATGACCCCCTTAATTATGATTTGACTCTCAAACGTTTAGTTCAAATGTCAATACCTTACCACCAAATATGTTCAAATAGATGATTAGTTTTTTGGTACGAAAATTCACATCAAGAGTGCATATATATTATGTACTCCACTGCTAATATTTATATAAACATTACCCATTACTCATATAGAAAAAGTATTAAAAGATGTTCGGATTCTCGATTGCAACAGACGCTTGATATCCGCTTTGGGTCAAGTCCGTACAGATTTATTTTTGAGTCACTCCCTAAAAGGCCTCAAATTGATTAGGAGTTGGACAGGATTATATACACCTTCTAACTTCCCTCAGACTCCCGGTGTGGGATGAGTTTGTACTCAACAAACCTCCCCTCAATCCAGATCACATCGGGAACACAGACACAGTCGACCTGGCTCTATTACCACTTGTTCGGATTGTCGACTGCAACAGACGTTTGATATTGTCCGTTTTGGGTCAAGTCCGCACGGATTTTTTTTTCGTCACCCTCCCAAAAGGCCTCAAACTAATTGGGTTTGGACAAAATTATATACACCTTCCAACTTCCCTCAGACTCCCGATGTGGAATGAGTTTGTACTCAACAAACCTCCCCCTCAAACCAGATCATATCGGGAACAGACAGACGTAGTCGACCTGGCTCTGATACCACTTGTTCGGATTGACGACTGCAACAGACGTTTGATATTGTCCGCTTTGGGTCAAGCCCGCACGGATTTATTTTTGAGTCACACCCAAGAGTCTGTTGCAGTCGACAATCCGAACAAGTGGTATCAGAGCGAGGTCGAGTGGGCTCAGGATGACTCAAGTTCGAGTCGGGCCCGTAAACTCTCGATATGTCGACTGCATCTGTCCGAACAAGTGGTATCAGAGGATTCTGGTAGTGTTGATAAACAGGTGGAGCTACAAGTCACTCACCATGAGGGTGAATCACAACTCCAAGAAGGGAGTATTTGTTGGTTATGGAGAAGGAGTTAAGGGGAATTGAATCTGGTCACCTTCGGAGAATAAAGTTATTCACAGTCGGAATGTGGTGTTTGATTAGAATTCTATGCTAAACTCAGTTGTGAAGTCTGTCGGTGTAGAGGATTCTGGTAGAGTTGATAAACAGGTGGAGCTACAAGTCACTCACCATGAGGGTGAATCACAACTCCAAGAAGGGAGTATTTGTTGGTTATGGAGAAGGAGTTAAGGGGAATTGAGTCTGGTCACCTTCGGAGAATAAAGTTATTCATAGTCGGAATGTGGTGTTTGATGAGAATTCTATGCTAAACTCAGTTGTGAAGTCTGTCGGTGTAGAGGATTCTTGTAGTGTTGATAAACAGGTGGAGCTACAAGTCACTCACCATGAGGGTGAATCACAACTCCAAGAAGGGAGTATTTGTTGGTTATGGAGAAGGAGTTAAGGGGTATTTTATCTAGTCACCTTCGGAGAATAAAGTTATTCACGGTCGGAATGTGGTGTTTGATGAGAATTCTATACTTAACTCAGTTGTGAAGTCTGTCGGTGTAGAGGATTTTGGTAGTGTTGATAAATAGGTGGAGGTACAAGTCACTCACCATGAGGGTGAATCACAACTCCAAGGTGGAGAAGATCAACACACCACTGTTGAACCTACTAGTTCTGATATTCATCCAGATACTCGTCAAAGAAGCATTGCTATTGATAGAACTAGGAGGACAAGTGTGAAGCCTCCGCCGAAGTATGGTTTTGAGGACATGATGACATATACATTACAGGTTTCCAGTGAGGTGGAGGATGAACCATCCACCTACAAGGAAGCTGTTTCGGGTAGTGAGCGTGCTAGATGGCTCGCTGCAATGGGAGAGGAGATGGAATCATTGTGGAAGAATCTGACTAGGGAACTGGTCAAACGGCCTAAGGGGTGGAAGATTGTTACATGCAAATGGATATACAAGAAGAAGGAAGGTACCACAACAAATGAGGGTGTTAGATACAAAGCTCGGTTAGTTGCAAGAGGGTTCACGCAGAAGGAGGGGGTTGACTATAATGAGATATTCTCACCAGTGGTCAGACACACTTCCATCACAGTGTTACTTGCGGTAGTTGCATATTATGATCAGGAGCTTGAGAAACTAGATGTGAAGATGGTTTTCCTACACGGACTGCTCTAGAAAGATATCTACATGACTCAGTCCGAGGGATTTGCAGTTCCGGGTAAGGAGGATTACATTTGCAAGCTAAAGAAGTCCTTATATGAACTAAAGAAATCTCTGAGGCAATGATATAAGAGATTTGACAGCTACATGATCTAGTTGGGATGCACCAGGAGTTCGTATGATTGTTATGTATATCACAACAAAGCTGATGATGGTTCCATGATCTATTTTGTTCTGTATGTGGATGATATGCTTATAGCTGCAGAGAGGAAGTTTGAAAATTCAGAAGTTGAAAGCTCACCTCAGTGCTGAGTTTGATATGCAGGATTTGGGTGCTGCAATGAAAATTTTGGGTATGGAGATATCTAGGGAAAGAACAAAGAATAAGCTTTTCCTGTCAGAGAAGAGCTACATTGAGAAGATTTTGTAAAGATTTGCCATATCTACATCAAAGCCTATTGATACTCCAAGTGCCATAAACATTTATATGTCATCTGATCATGCACCGAAATATGAAGCTAAGGAGGAGTACATGTCTCGAGTTTCGTACTCGAATGCTGCACTAAACCAAACATAGCACATGTTGTTAGTGTTGTCAACAGGCTCATGGGGCAGTCTGGAAATGAGCACTGGCAGGCTATAAAGAGGATCTTTCGTTACTTGAGAGGTACGTCTGATGTTGGTCTCGTTTATGGAGGTGATACTCACTGTTCTGTGATTGGTTATTCTGATTCTGATTATGCTGAAGATGTTGACGGTAGAAGATCTATGACTGGCTATGTTTTCACTCTTGGTGGTTCTGTTGTTAGTTGGAAGGCAACTTTACAGGCTGCAGTTACTTTCTATACGACTGAAGCAGAGTATATGGCATTGACAAAAGCCGCTAAAGAGGGAATATGGATGAAAGGGATAGTTGGTGATCTTGGTTTACATCAAGAGCAAGCTGTTGTGTTCTGTAATAGTCAGAGCGCTATCTGTTTAGCCAAGGATCAGGTCCATCTGAGAGGACCAAACATATTGATGCGAGGTATCATTTTCTGAAGAATGAGAAGAGAATTGAGGTGAAGAAAGTTGGTACTACTGATAATCCTGCTGATATGTTCACCAAGCCGGTCCCGCATAACAAGTTTTAACATTGTTTGGACTTGCTTAACGTCATGAGCTGTTAATTGTCCGAGGAGGGAAAATCTGAGGCAAGCTATTCGCCTGGCATTGTAATGATGCATCTGTCAGGAGAATTCAAGTCAAGGTGGAGATTTGTTAGTATGCCTTGAATCAGTATAGTTTGCCGCTAGCCGAACCGGGGTCTCGCTGGGGTGGGGGGCGACGCCCTATTGAATCAGTATAGTTTTTTCGGTCTGTGAGTCACCCTTGCCTGGGGGTCCGGGGGGGCGTAGTGTATCACACCTCAACCCTTCTAACATATACTATTATAGTAAAATAAATCTAAAAATTTAATACTATTAACGCACATGTCAAATAAAACACTCATATCAGATGCATTATAAAAATCAATATATATATATATATATAGGGATATCAATTATATATATATATATATATATATATATATAATTGATATCTTGCTCCTTAAAAAAACTAGTGGTTTATATAAGTCACAACTCATTGTATATAAATTTCGTCTTTAATTTCACATTACAATTATAAAAAAATATTCTCTTACCAACACATATAACCATAAGCATTAAATATCATTAATAATTTCTCATCCATATGCATATGTCTCTCTGTCCAGTTTATTATTCTGTGACAAATCAACCCTGGTCTCTGCCCGGGATTTCCAATATATCAATATGATTTGACCTGAATGTCTCACTGTGATTTGACCTATAGGTCCAAATACGTTGTGACTCAAAGGTCCTACTGTGATTTGACCCGTAGGTCCCAATATGATTTGACCCGAAGGTCCCACTGTGATTTGACTCATAGGTCCCAATATGATTTGACTCGAAGTTCCCACTGTGATTTGACCCAAAGGTCCCAATATGTCTATTGTGATTTCAGATCCAGGCAAGATCGTCACAAATCCTCTTTTGTCATATGATTCATATGAGTCTAATACCATATAATAAAACATATCTACTGAATATCCATATCATATTCCATCAATATCACATCACACATAAAATTAAAAGTGTTATTTATACACACCTGATTATGATAAGTAGTTTGATCAAACCCCTGATTCCACTTGCTTTCTTCCGCTCAATTCCTCTACTATAATATCTCCCTATATTTTTCTTCTGACTTTCTCTTCTTTTCTTTTTATTTTTTTCTTTCCCTAATTATCATTCCCATGTGTGTATCGAACGTCTGCTTAGCCCATTAGTCATCCCTTTTTAGAGTAATCCACCTAAGCACAAAGATCATGCAATCATTTTTCCTACTTACACGTGTAGTATCCAAATTGCCACGTGTGTATCGAACGTCTGCTTAGCCCATAAGTCATCCCTTTTTAGGGTAATGCACCTAAGCACAAAGATCATGCAATCATTTTTCCTACTTATACGTGTAGTATCCAATTTGTCATGTACAAAAGATTTAAATATTATTTTAAGCATAATCAAAATACTCCTAAAAGGATAAAGTTTAATCACTTTTAAAAGCCAAATAAAAATTACGTCTCATATGTGCATATTGCTACACTTTACTCTATACACATGTACACTTACATATGTACACTACTATATTACTTTCACATAATTTATTTTCGCATCATTTTGATACTTATTTATTATTTTTATACTATAAATAATAATACTTCATTAATAAATACCAATAATATATGCTATTATGTAAAATAATATGTGATGTGGGTCAGGGATGTTACAATCTTCCCCCTTTAAGAATTTTGTCCGCAAAATTTAGTATTCAACAAAGTTATCGTGTTTAAACACAAACAAATAAGTTTTCTCATATTAGTGTAATATCTCAAACTCTAATATCTATGTGGTAATACAAACTTTGTCAATTCTCATTTCATCTCATTCTCTTTGCAGTAATAATGTATTACTAATATCTTCCTTAGTACCGTTGAAACATTTCACATTTCTCTAAATGTGAGTTCTTCTTATCATTAGGGTTTATGATATATTTTCAAACTATTCTAACTATTTAAAGGTTTATACTGATATCTTTTGCTTAAATGATGGTACATCTTTTTATTTCAAGATCTTATAAAATCGATAAACTACTATTATTCAATTACTTTATCTTCTAGAGATCATAAGCTCTTCTAAAAACTATAAAAACTGATGTTAAAATCTTAATTGGTAATTATAGACTAGTCTTTTGCAAATGCTTTTGAAAAATAAATAAAAAAAATTCATAAACTGATATTAAAATCTTAATTGGTAATCGTAGACTAGACTTTTGCAAATACTTTTGAAAAAAAAAAAAAATAAAAATCCATACATCATTATTTATGATCTATAAAAGATTGAAAACACTTTCCACCACTATATTTATGCGAAATTCTCTATAAGTGTCTCCCTCTTAAATGAACAAAGTTTCAAGATAAATTGAGTTTCAAGATAAATTGAGCTTTAATTCATAACATCAACAATATTATGTTTAGACACTTTTAAAAAATTCTTATTCAGAGTTACACAAAAACTTTGCTTACCGATATTCACAAGACATCATAAACTTTAATCTCAACGTACATCTTTTTATCAATTGTACACTATTATTGGTGCATATACTCCTATTACCAAGCAAGATGAATTTCCATGTGATACCACATATGTATAAAATACTCATATAATTAAATAATGATGCAAGATGGCTGACTCTTCTTTTCTCAGTGGCACATTCTTAAGATTTTCCATATTCTTGACATGTTAAATACAAATTCTAACTTATGACCAACATATTTCATATGACACATACAATTGTATACTATCCCAGCGAGATCATATTCCTGCCCTGATACCACTTAAACTATCACACCTCAACCCCTCAAACTATCACACCTCAACCCCTCTAACATATACTATTATAGTAAAATAAATCTAAAAATTTAAAACTATTAACGCACATGTCAAATAAAACGCTCATATCAGATACATTAAAAAAAACCCAACATTTATCTATATATATTGTCAAATAAAACACTCATGTCAGATACATTAATCTCAGAATTTGACTCAGCAGTGGTGCATCATGTGCATCGTGAGGGGAACTTTGCGGCGGACTTCTTATCGCACCATGCCTATAGCTTTGCTCGTGGGGTGCATGTTTTGGATCAAACACCATCAGGTCTTAATATTTGGCTCCTTCATGATAGGTTAGACATTTCTTATTGTCGTTAGTTTACTTTCTTCTCAGTCTTAGCCTGCTTTCTTTACCAAAACAAACAAACAAACAAACAACATTTATCTATATATTGATATCTTGCTCCTTAAAAATACTAGTGGTTTATATGAGTCACAACTCATTGTATATAAATTTTGTCTTTAATTTCACATTACAATTATCAAAAATATTATTTAACCAACACATATTATAAGCATTAAATATCATAAATAATTTCACATACATATGCATATGCCTCTCTGTCCAGTTTATTATTCTATGACAAATCAACCCTGGTATCTGCTCGGAATTTCTAATATGCCAATATGCTTTGACCCGAAGGTCCAAACATGCTTTGACCCGTAGGTCCCAATATTATTTGACCCGAAGGTCCCACTGTGATTTGACCCATAGGTCCCAATATGATTTGACCCGAAGGTCCCACTGTGATTTGACCCGTAGGTCCCAATATGATTTGACCTGAAGGTCCCACTGTGATTTGACCCGTAGGTCCCAATATAATTTGACCTGAAGGTCCCATTGTGATTGACCCGAAGGTCCCAATACGTCCATTGTGATTTCAGATCCAGACAAGACCGTCACAAATCCTCTTTAGCTATATGATTCATATGAGTCTAATGCCATATAATAAAACATATCTACTGAATATCCATATCATATTCCATCAATACCACATCACACATAAAATTAAAAGTGTTATTTATACACACCAGATTATGATAAGTAGTTTGATCAAACCCCTGATTCCACTTGTTTTCTTCCGCTCAATTCCTCTACTATAATATCTCCCTATATTTTTCTTCTGACTTTCTCTTCTTTTCTTTTTTTTCTTTTCCCAATTATAATTCCTCATGTGTGTATTGAACGCCTGCTTAGCTCATTAGTCTTCACTTTTTAGAGTAATCCTCCTAAGCACAAAGATCATGCAATCCTTCTTCCCACTTACACGTGTAGTATCCAATTTGCCATGCACAAAAGATTTAAATATTATTTAAAGCATAATTAAAGGATAAAGTTTAATCACTTTTAAAAGCCAAATAAAAATGGCGTCCCATATGTGCATTGATAAGTCGTATTCTAAACCTTGGTTACTGGTCAGTATGTCGTGAAATGCATGTATTATCTGCAAAACAGTTGCTTAAGTGTGCAGGATTAAGGGATCCAAGTCAGTAGGAGACGATTCGGACGACGCAGGTGGAAAGAGCGCTAGAAGGGTGCAATACTGACCAGGATGCATGCCAAAGAAAAGGATCGAGATGGAGAAAAAGGATAGTTGGGATGATCATAAACAAGGCCAGAAAAGTCAAATCGTGAAGGAAGTCTACCCTAAAAGCAAGGGCAAGCCTCCCTATAAAAGAAGCCACTTGGAGAGAGAGAGAAGGAATTCCCGTTTTTTGGAGTTCGAAAGAAAGTCCAACCACTACACTTAGTAGAATTCTCTCTAGAAGATCAGTCTTTCAGCATTATTCAGTCTCTTGTTCCTCGCCACAGCTATGGTCACTTGACGTCCAAAAGTCTGCCGGAGAAGTTATCATTCCATTGTTCCAATCAGTTCGTCGTAGTAGTCTAGCAGTTTCACCGCCCGGAGTGGCAAAACAATCGTTATTTGCTTTCTAGTTTAATTTTTACCTGCTTTCTTCGTTGGATTTGTTGCAAACATTCATATTTGTTGCCTTTTAAAGTACTTGGTGAAGATCCAAATGTTTAAGTTATGAAGTTTCTATTTCGTATGTCTCTTTGGTTTGAGTTTGCTTCATTCTGCCTAGGAGAGTTAGATTTAGTTATCGCTTTTAATTTCTAAGTGTGTGTATGTGTTTTCCTTCGAGTAGGCTAGATCTGAAGTTGTTGATCGAAATTTGTAGTTATGTTTCAGTTTAAGTTTTCGTGCATGAGTTTCTTGTTCTGCGCTATTATTACCACCTTGCATGTTAGTCCGTAGAAGTAATCTGCAGTTTCAGCTGTTCATCTTAAGTTGAGCATTTTAATTAATGGATCTTGAGTTTGAATTTATGAATCTGAGTTTAGTCATGGAGTTTGTGTTCATATGATTTCTATTAATACTTGGTGAAGAAGAAAACGTCAAAATCAACTTTTGCCTTGGACCACTTTTGCTTTTTAGTTACTTTTGCTTTTGTCTCTTACTTTTCAGTTGTACCTTCCAGACCTGTCAGAAAGCCACTCAGCCACCAGATATACCATGTTGTCTAAGTATCCTCATTTAGTAACTGTTTACTTTTCACATGTCTCTGAGTTACCTTATCCCCTATTTTCACGAACACAACCACATGTCTGTCATTTTCACGCCTACTAGTCAATAGAGTACCATATTTATTTATCGCCTAGGTAGAATCCCAACCCCAAAAGCGTGGTAGCTAACCAAAAACACCAAGGAATATCACCACAGTTATCCGAATGTGTCCATCCTTGTGGGATTCGACCCTTACCTCCACTATACTAACCAGTAGAAGTGGGTTGAGGAAATTTATTTGATACCAGGTTCCGGTTGTCGTGTCAACGACTCAGCTAGGTTGGGAATCTTATCCTGATCAGTTGGATATACTCTTGCATTTACACACCCGACCGAAACCCAAGTCCATCATGCATACTGCTACACTTGACTCTATACACATGTACACTACTATATTACTTTCACATAATTTACCAGCATATCATTTTGATACTTATTTATTATTTTTATAATGTAAATTATAATACTGCAGAATAATAAATACCAATAATATATGCTATTATGTAAGATAATATGTGGTGTGGGTTAGGGATGTCACATAGTGCCACTGGTCCAACGCTATGATATGTTTCTGTGTTAGATCCGAATTAATATATTGGGCCTAGCCTATCGTCCGTGTTCCTATTTATATAGAAATATGGTACATAACTTTGTAATCTGAAAACAATCGGAATATGATCTGTTCTTCGTTTCTGCCCATGGACGTAGTCAACTTCAAATATCTTTAACTATATTTTTAATACTACCTTAGAGTTATGTCAACCAAATGTCATGTCTTTGGGATAATCTTCGATAATTAGGATTTTCCATAAAAAACAAAAAAAGTAACCAGCTTGCTAAAGGCAAAGTAATTATGTTAACTACAATATTACGGCTATAAAAAATAATGCTGGGTTAATGGGCTTCACTCCTTCTGGAAAATATTAATAATTTCATGCATTCAAATTTCTTATGCCTAAAAATGTCATTTACATGAGGAAAAACCAAGAAAATCTATAAAATAAATGATGCATCATTGATAGTTGTGATATCACTGCAACAACAACTTTGCCTTTGGAAATTTTAATCAGTAAATCTTATTTTTTTTCTTGGTAAGTAGTTTTACCGATGGAAAATGTTCATCAATCACTTTTTTGAGCAATGAAGTACAATAATTTCGTCGATAACACTGTTTACCGTCGGTAATTATTAAGGGATTTTGTAACATCGGTGATTCATCGGTAAAGTGTCCTTTTTCAGTGTATATAGTTGATTACAAGCTCACATAGCAATCAACAAAAAGAGAGAGAATGAGAACCAATCAGTAGAATTTTCTGTGAGTTGATATAAATGTCATATTAGATAAAGATGGAGAAAATATTATGCTGTAAAACTGACAACTTTCGACATGATACAAAAAGCCTGATGCGAACAAGCACAAAATTAATGGTCAAGCCTTATTGAGTTTATGTCCTTATTGTATGGCCCATTAGGAACTTGATAATTTTAGGTTGAGTTTGGATTGAGTGAGCTATTAAAAATTATATTTTATATTCTTTTGATAAATATAGTGGAGTAGTATGTTTTAATTTCATTCTCTAGGTCGGTGTAAATCAAGTTTAAATTATGTAAATCGGGTTTAAAAATCAAGTTTAATGGTATAATATCACGTTTTAATCGTGTAAATAAAAATTTGAGTGTAAATTAATATGTTTTGTCAAATTAGTTTAACTTATTGATATTGATGTCAAAGAAAATTAATATACTTCATTTTGTATTGTAAATTGATATGCTTTAATATGTTGGATAATGTTGATTTCATTTTTCGGGTGTAAAAAGACAATAATAATTTGACAATAATACTCTTTTTGTACAAGATTAAAGGAAAATAAAAAAATGTTCCAGTAACATAAAATATAATCTAGATACCTTAGGATATTGATATCCAAACAATAAAATTGGTTTTTAGTTATTATTTTAAATTCAATTCTCATCTGTTCACAATTCATACCTTTTAATCTCATCTTTTTCTGGATATTTGTTACTTATAATCGAAATTTCGATTTTAATCATATTATGCATTCCGAACTGATAGGAATAGGATAAGAATTAAGATGAAATCAAATAATTAGATTCAATAAATTAAAATATTTGACAAATCTTGCCACTACACAACCACATGGAAACTTTCCACCCAATTAATTTCGGCCAAACCTCCGATGTTTCATTCACCAAGTCCAAAGTCTAAACCGGCGTCAAAATTTCTTCATTTATTAAAATCAACAATTCAAATATATTTATTGCACATTACTATTGTCTTGTGATATTATTCCCGAATTTCCATCAACATTCTTCTCCATTTTCTCCCACCTCCATCGGCGCACGTCTCTCCGACAATCTCTCAGTTTATCTATCTCAGAATTCAGTTCCAATCCTGTGTTTTGTCTCTTCTCCTTATTCTTCGTGATGAAGAGTAAAACTGCCAAGGTTTCACTGAAATGGATTCCTATTTTCTCCATTTCTTTCTTCTTCATTGGCATGCTTTTCACCAACAAGTACGTCTTTGCTAATTTTCCTTTCCAAGGTTTTTTGCGATTTAGCTCTAACGGATTCTGTGTGTGCAGATTTTGGGGTTCTTTGGAATCGAATAATCAGCTCATAACTCAGCAAAGAAGGGATCAAGAGCTGCAGATCGTCTCAGAGGATTGTAATACTAAGAAAAAGGTTGAATTTTTATATTGATTTTTTGATATTTTTGGTGTGGAGATTCATTTTTTTGTATTAGATCAGCTGAAGTTATACTATCTTACTTTTCTCAATCTGATTGGTAAAGCTCCTTTTGATTCAAATCTCCCCTTCTCTAGTTTTTTGTGAAATTATGTAGTATTCAATTAATTGTATGAATTTATGTGCATCTGTAGAAGGAAGAAGATAAGGACAATGATGTAATGAAGGAGGTTTATAAAACACATGAAGCAATCCAGTGAGCCCCCTTCCCTAATATTACAAGTAATAGACTTAATGTGTGGTCAAATCTCAATGTGAGGTCGTTTCAGGGGATTAGACAAGTCGATTTCAATGCTCCAGATGGAGCTATCTGCATCTAGAAGTGCGAGCAGAGGTGATGGCCCGATCCCAACTGCAAATCAACTGCCTGTCAGGAAGAAGGCCTTCATGGTCATTGGTATAAACACAGCTTTCAGTAGTCGAAAAAGGCGTGATTCTGTCCGTGAGACTTGGATGCCTCGAGGTAATAACTATATTCTTTTATTCTTTGAGAAAACTGGTCTGAGATTACTTGTGTTTTCAGGTGATAAACTTCGCAGATTGGAAGAAGAGAAGGGGATTGTTGTGAGGTTTATGATTGGGCATAGGTATGCTGCTGCGATTTGTAAACTTGGGAAACTTTTCCATTGGATTTTCTTTCTGTATATGCTTCCTTAAAATCATTGCAATATTTATAGAATTACCTATTGATTTCATTGGCTCAAGCTATTTCCTCTTCATTTAATTCTAACCTTAACGTGTCGATGTGAAGTGAGGTTAAGAAATGAAGTCCATTGATTACTATTCTTACCTAGGTTGTAATCCTAGATCACGAGTATCAAACAACTTAGTTATCTTTAAAGTTTTACTATGTTCGTGTGAATTGGTGACTTCACAAAAAAATACACACAGATTAGTCATTGTGAAGAGAGGGTATTGTTTCTAGTTGCTGAAGGAGATGAATGAAGTGCAATATTTAATTTTCGATCGTCTTTGTTTTTTTTCAACTGTGGGAAATTATAAAAGTTGAAATGAACTTACGGGGAATCTCTGTGTTTTTGATTGATCCAGTGCAACTTCTAACAGTATATTAGATAGAGCTCTCGACTCTGAAGAAGCTCAACATAAGGACTTCCTGAGGCTGGTAAAAACATTTTTTCCACACACCGTCTTATTTTCTCTTCTTGCTCCGTGGAAACCTTCTTCACATCATAAAATATTGCAGGAGCATGTTGAAGGATATCATGAGTTGTCAGCAAAAACGAAAATTTTCTTTGCCACTGCGGTTGCAAAGTGGGATGCTGATTTTTATGTCAAGGTGGACGATGATGTTCATCTTAATTTGGGTAATTGCTACCTGCCGTTCCTCATTTCAGATAGTTCCTTCAAAATCCTTATCTCGCATTTGTGTGCTCATTAAGCTTTTGATCCCACAGGTACATTTGCTGCAACTCTTGCTCGTCATCGATCAAAACCCAGAGTCTACATCGGTTGCATGAAATCCGGACCTGTTCTAGCTCAGAAGTAATCTTCAAGACTCAATGAATTACTATTACCCTTTTTGTCTCTTAATTTTGGACGCTGAATAACTGGATATGTTCATTATTCAGGTCGGTTAAGTACCACGAGCCTGAGTACTGGAAATTTGGAGAAGAGGGAAATAAATACTTCCGGCATGCAACAGGACAGATTTATGCCATTTCAAAGGATTTGGCAACTTACATCTCGATTAACCAGTAAGAGCCTCCTGCTACTGGTTTAACCTACTCACCTCTATTTCGTTTCACTTTAGTTAGCAACGAGTGTATGTTACAAAGTTGGGGTAACAAAACCTGCATATTTTGACACGAAACTGTTCGTGTATACTCTTGATGAAGTTAAAAGGCCTAAAGTATTTTGCTGTCTTCTGAAGTTGGAAGTTTTCATTTTTTCCTATATTTAGTTTATAGATGCCGTGGTAAGCATATGAAGATGTGTGGTTGTAGTCGAACTTTAATTTTGCTTTTGAACTCTACAATATAACACACACTGAAAAAAATTGCAATTTGTAGGCACATACTGCACAAGTATGCCAATGAAGATGTGTCGCTTGGTTCTTGGTTTATCGGCCTTGATGTCGAGCACATTGATGAGCGTAATATGTGCTGTGGTACTCCGCCAGGTATTATTTTGTTTAACCTCTCCTTTACATCCGGTATGTGAGAGCTTAATTTAGTTCGGATCTTCAAAAATACCCCATATTTTGTGATTTTAACTGCATATAGTCAACCCTCATAATTGATAAGTTAACAAAACTATAGGAAATTGGAATTGAAGAAAATAAAATAAAAATGTAAGAAACTAATAGTGGGATGCAAAAAAATGTGATAGAGAATTCTGTGTAATTTCAGACGAAAAAAAGCTTCTCGACTAATAATGCCTCAAGACTTTTATTGTACAAGTTCGAACATCAGTCTTATTCTTTCGCATTGACAATGTGCAGATTGTGAATGGAAAGCACAAGCAGGAAATGTGTGCATTGCCTCGTTTGACTGGAGCTGCAGTGGAATCTGCAAATCTGTAGAAAAGATCAAATTTGTCCACGAACGATGTGGTGAAGGAGAAGAGGCCCTTTGGCATGCTTTACTGTAGGATCTCTCAAAAGGAAAAAAGAGAGAAGGAAATACACGTAGACTGTACAAGGCCCGTAGCAATGCTGACTTGCTGAGGCAGACAAAGAAATATCAATACCATCACCGCACAGGCAAAATCGTGTAACAGGTTCAATTTCTCACTGAAGATAGTTCTTTGAATATGTATAGACGAGGAGCAAATTTGAGTAAACGACGTTTCTCGTAGCCGGATTCTTTTTTCTTTTCTTTTTTTTCTGAAATGGGAGGTGAAATACATGTATACATTGTTTAGAGACTCGAGACTCGAGAGACACACGGTCTTGTTGTTGATTATTAATTTAGTAGGGTTGCCGCCGGTTGTTTTCGCCATTTCAGTTGGTTAAGTGGTGGTGGTGTTTTTACTCTATTTGTGGAAGCACCTGGTTGGGAATTTTCTTGCTTGTATGGCTATAGTTTTGTTTAATGTAATTGTGAGTTTCCTATTCATCTAGGTCTCTTTCACTACTTTTTCCCTGTCCCTTTCCCAGTAATGGGGCCATGGATGAGCTTTGGATCCACGGTCCTATCTCTGGACGAGTAAAAAATTGCCTTGAGCTATTAGACTGTTTCTGCCTCTAGATTCGAATATTGACTCGATCTGCACATTCGAACAATTGTCTTGACCTGTTAGGCTGCGTCACGGTGGATTCGAACCCGAAACTTTTGGCATAAGACATTATCACTCTACCACTAGGTCAATTCACACACACACACACGTGTAATCAACAATTTTGATTATCCAAAAGGAGGTTTAGAATACATAGTGAGTGTCAAAGTAATTCCTAAAGTTGCCATAAGATATCATAGCCATGATAAATTTATTCATAGTTTGTTGAAATCAATATCCTAGCCCTAGGAGATCTCTTTTGCCTGATTTAATTTCAACTCTTGTCTACTTTAGTTTAACTTAATTGTTATTTCAGTTTCTTAGTTTAGTAAACTCAGCTTAAACCCCTTTTCCATATAGTATTTCGTGTCTACTTTGAATTAATAATTCGACACTCATTCTTACTTTTAGCTATACTAAATTAACATGTCTACTTAAATTTATTTTAGTGCTAATAAACAATCCATCAGGAAGATAGTCCCTTTTTATGTTTCATGTTAACTTATTTTGCTTTCTAAAAGGACATCTCAAACAATATTTCCAAACACTTGATTTTTGTGATACATGTCTTATTTGGCCATGAGCTGGTACCAAACATGCTTATGAGTGTGGATATTTGGTCTCTATGTTCTTGCACAAACTTGGTGATTTTCATTTGAGATTATTGATATTGCTTGGTTCATATGCTCCTATGGTTCAGGTATTCTATAACCTACTCATGTGAACATGCTTGATTCTTTCTTTCTTTATGTGTTGCAAGAGAGAGATTGTGGGAAGGATAAGATACACTACTTAATTACTTTATCACTCTTTTATGGATAACATATAAATTCATCCATGGGTTAAGAACATATAAGCATATAAATGCTGAAATGAAGCAATATCACATTACTAATAAGTAATAACAAAGGCAACATAGCACATGTGTAAGTAGTGATAAAGTCAAAAATTGCAACTGTGATCATGTTAATTCATCCATCATATATGTGGGAAGCGAATAAATTTGAGTTGGAATTCCATCATGATGTCCAAGTGATAAGGGAAAAAGTGCTTACCCACTACTTATGCAACTCAGTGCCCAAAAATTTTTCTCCTTTCGAAATCTACTAATTATATTACTACCATAAACTTAATGAGTATAATTAATTCATTATTAGTAACACAACTACGTAATTTTATTGGTTCGTACTATATCTACATTTGAGTTGAATTCCAAACATACCTGCACCCAAAATACACGTTGGGTCATAATTTTTCATAAAAAAGTTTTCAAGATTATAAACTGTTTCTTTTAAATGTTTGACAATTAAGCTTTATATATTGCTCCTATTTACTCGAGTTTAGACAAATCATCGAAGGAGATACGGGTCGATGAAATTACAACGTACTTTTGAGAGAGAAATAAAATAACACATGGTTATAATTTTCCATTAAAAGAATAAAAATGTAATACCTTTTGTTGTGGTTATATTAGTAATTTTTATCATTGATGATACCTATCAGTGTCCTCTAAAAATATAAATTATTTTTTTTTTGTCCGTCTCTGAAAATAAGAACTTTTAATTTTAGAAATTTTTTCTCTAATGAAGTGAGACTCATTTTCCATTTACACATTTTTCTTTCTATCTTTCTTATTTTATCAATTTTGCATTAAAATTCGTATCATTTCAAAAGTTTTTATTTTTAGAGGATTGAGGGAGTATTTAAAAGCTTAATTATTCAAATAAGTTTTTTGAATAGTACTAAGTTAAACTTTTCACCTCATAAATTTAATCAGTGGTTATTTGGCTAAGCTTGATTAAAAAGTACTAAGAAAATAGGATGGAGAAAATAAAAGACACTAAAATATTTGAAGGAATTATTTTATTGGATTAATTAGATAATTAGTTCTATTTACATCCAACTCTTTATATAGGGTTATACCTTAATAAGAAAAGTAAATAATCTTTTTTATATTATGAACTTTGATTGATCTAGATTGATTAATTTCTTCCTTTCTTAAATATATATATATTTCTTACTGTAGTCTTGATTATTTCTTTCAATCAGACGTATCTCTTCATTCCAACAAAAGCTTGTATATAGACATATTGCAAACTACAAAATCATATAAATTTTCATGAGCTAATAAGCCACTGAGAGCTTATAAGTTGCCTCATACTCCTAGTATCTGGATTTAGAAAAAAATCCTAATTATAGAGAGAACAATATAATGAATATAAATACAATTAGAAGAGTAAATGTTATATAGAAAAAAATAAATCATATTATTATTCTTATAAACTAATTACAATATCTTATAAGAATTTATTTTTTGGAAAAATTATATAAGTTGTTGGAACTTATTTTTACGACTTCTAACATGTTTAAGATTATATTTTCAAAAGCTTATGAATTCTTTAAGTAAACACTCCATTACACTGGAAAGCACAACTTACTCTTTTAGTCTTTTTAGTGCTTAAATTAGGTCAAGTAGCCTTAAAAATATATGATTATCCATACAAACATTGTTGTGCTTAACAATAATATGTAATCTAATCACTTGGTGCATAAATTAGATCATGTTAAGATCTGATTAACAAAAAGCCATTTTTTCTATATACTCCTCATATAGGTGTCTTGTCTTCTAGAAACACATCACTGTTACACTGTTCCTATTTGTATAAACTCATAATTCATCTAAAAAACGCGTCTCTGATCATTTTAATGGATGACTCATAATTTCAAGGCTCAAACTTTTTCTTAGGTCATTTTGCAGATAAAAAACAGTACTACTAGTACTACTAATAATGCGCTATATTAGGGGTTAAGAGCATCCACAATAGCGGATGTCACCGATGGATGAGCCGCTCGGGACGTCCGACCAGTGAGTGGCTCGTCCGTCGGTGACGTCCACTATTGCGACGGACAAGCGGCCGATGGACGAGAGGTCGTCCGTCGTCTCGTCCGCTATTGTGGTAACTCGACGGACATCCCGATTTTCGATTTTTTTTTTCAAAACTCTATATATACAGCTTGTTGCACTTCGTTTCATTTGCACCACGGATGAGCAACTGGCTAACGCATGTATTATCATGCACAACATGATCGTCGCAAATGAAGGCCTAAAACAAATACATTCGGCTAGCGATAAACTATACAGATTCAAGGCATACTAACATGTACTTTGTTTGAATCGTTTTTTTTTTTGAATTGTACTATGTTAATTTTTTTTTTATAATGAAATTTTTATTGCACTTTCTCCATCCGTATTCGTGTCGAAATTTTAATTCCGTAATTGTGTATTTGTGAATTTTTATTATTGCGTTTGTCCGCCGGAAAGTCCTAGTGCTTGTCCGCTATTGTGCAGTAGGATGTCCTTATGACGTGGCAGAGCAGTGAGATGTCCTTATGACGTGGCAGGAGGTGTTTTTGGGATGTCCTTCGGCTTGTCCGTTTGGATGTCCGCCCCTATCGTGGATGCTCTAAGTCTGTAGACTTACAGGTGAAAAGAGTGAAGTAATATATTCATATTTAACGAGAGAATTAAGAAACGAAATAATCCATATTAAACTAGGGAGACATATTACTAGAAATTAGCTAATTATATAAAAAATAAAATAAAAAATAGAGTTTGATAATCGGATGTGGGAGACAGCAAAAGTTCACTAGTAAGGGGTGATTGGTTAATGGATGGATGGACCACTTTCATTTTTAAGCAACCTTTCTCTCATTCTCTTATCTCTCTCACACACATATTGCCTATAAATAGGTGCTCATGCATGCAACCAAATATCAACAATCATGGCTGCAAACAAATTTATTTCTCTCCTCTTCTTTATAGTTTTGTTTGCGGCAATATGTTCCGCCGCCCGACTTGGTTTGGGAGTCGAAGTTGGTGTCTACGGCGGCGGTGGAGGCGGAGGTGAAGGCGGCGGCGGCGGTGGAGCTGCCGCTGGTCATGGCTACGCCGGTGGTGCCGGAAGTGGTGGCGGAAGCGGTGCCGGCGGTGGTGCTGGGGAGCATGGTGCTGGAGGTGGCGGCGGCGGCGGCACTGGCGGCGGCGGAGGTTCTGCTTCTGCTGGTGGGGGTTATGCTGGTGGGAGTGGGGAAGGGCATGGTGCGGGTGGAGGATACGGCGGCGGAGCTGGTGGAGCTCATGGCGGCGGCGGGGGTGGAGGCTCAGGCGGTGGCGGTGGTGGTGGTGGTGCGGCGGCCGGTGGTGGACATGCCGGTGGGTACGGGGGAGGGGAAGGAGGTGGGGAAGGGAGCGGCAGTGGAGGAGGCGGTGCTGGTGGTGGCGGGGGTCATGGTGGCGGTGGGGGAGGTGCGAGCGCCGGAGGGGAAGGAAGCGCCTCGGGTTCGGGATATGGAAGTGGTGGAGGTGCTGGAGCTGGTGGTGGTGCAGGAGGTGCCCATGGTGGAGGATATGGTGGGGGTGAAGGGGGCGGTGGTGGTGGCGGTAGTGCTTCCGCGGGTGGGGGGCATGCCGGCGGATATGGTGGCGGCGCTGGGGGAGGTGAAGGTGGCGGTCAGGGTGGCTATTCCCCTTGATCAAGAATGTATAACAATATCCAAACATGGATACTAAGAATATATAATTTCGAAATTCAATGCGCTTAAGTAGGTGCATGTAAATCGTTATGTCGTTAACTACCAAGATTAAAACTCTTATGGTGGAGATGTAATTTGTGATTCACTAAGTTTTATTTCACCAATGTTTATGAAAAATTTTAACTGCCGTGCACTACTATATTGTGATTATTGATCATGAGTACTCTTTTTCTTATTTAGGCTCTAAATTAGGGATGCAAATTGGCTAACTTGCTCGGGTTCGAGACAATTCACTTGGGTGGTCAGACTATTTGGGTGCGAGTTATTCAGGTTGTGAATTTTTCGAGTTATAAATTTTCAGCCCTGATCCTAAATCTTCGGGTTTCGAACTAATCTACGGGCTATTCAAGTCAAAAGTGATCTTATGTGATATACTTTCTATGCAATCCAATATTCTAACTTATTAAAAAAACGGATTGTTGCAAATAAGTAGTACTCCATTATCAGAATAAAAAAACATATCGCTTAATTAATAGCACATGTGAATATGACTATAGTTAAATGGAAATCATGCATTCCATATAACTAACCATCAATTTGAGAGAGAATACATTATTACTCCCTCCGTCCCAAGGAAGATGACCCCTTTCTTGGGCGGCACGGGATTTTATGCAACTTTATTTTGTGTGTTAAATGGAGAGAGTAAAGTAAGAGAGAGGGGATAAAGTAGAGATAAAGGGGTTTCCATTTTAAGTAATGGGTCATCTTGATTGGGACAAACCAAAAAGGAAAGTGGGTCATCTTTAATGGGACGGAGGGAGTACAATATATACAGTACTTCGTATCAATGTTGTGTTTAATATTGATATTACCATATATTCTTCATATAAGTATAACCCAAAATTTTAATTATATTATTGTTTTAACCCATGTGCTAACCTGTCGACCCAAATGGGTCAGCCCGTGTAGCCCGCTTCTAAATTTGGGTTGCAATTTTTTTGGCCCTAGCCTAACCTTATGATTTAATCGGGTTATTCAGGTCGACCCACGGATTTCGAACTAGATTGACATCCCTAGTCTAAATCATAACCTAAGTTGGAAGGTTTATACTCCTACTAATCATAGTTTGCGATCTGAATTTCTACGTAATGTAGGCAATCACAAGCGGCATCATTGTAGAATTATTAAAAAATTGAGAAGAAAAAGACGCATATAGATTGATAGCTAACTATCACTATGTGACAATTATCATTGAAGTGAACATGTAATTCCATGTGTGAAATAAGAGACATATCATGTATAAAGTCGGCAGTGGGAGTGGGGCATATCAGCATATGCATTTATGAACTTGACATATAATTCATGCCATCAGTAGTGGACGATAAAATTTAAAGCCGTACAACATATAATGTTGGCAACCTGAACAAACATTTCACTGCTTTCTAATCGACACTTTGGAATCAAAATCAGGGCAATACTTTTCACGACATGGCTCTTCATATTTTGCATGTAAATTTCAAAAATAGCCAAATATATTTTGTTACTTTATTATTTATTATGTATTTTAACTAATACTCCACTCTTTTTCCATATTTTGAAAAATTGAACATGATCGGCTTATTCGACTGGGAAAAGGTAAGCAGTCTGGTCCGATTTTATCTTCTTTTATGGAGATCCTATTTAATTTTGTATGATTTAATCTCTGAAAGATGCAATTGTAATTATAGTAATACACTTAGTCATCTTGCAAATAAAATAATTTATGCATAATTATTAGGTAATCTATTTAGCTATGTTTTAAAGTGAAAAATGGACGGATGATATATATTACACTAATGACAATTGATTATTGCCTTTTTAAAAGAAAAATCACTGGCATTTTTGCCTACAATTGCACAAGTAGGGAAAATGTAATTGCCCATCTTGGCTTCATTAATATTTCTACGTATTGGTCGAAAGGTGCATGGCATTAATAAGTAGGCAGCAGAAGATGCATTTACTTCATAAACTTATCTTAGATCAGAATAATTGCTGACGCTGGCTGACAATTTCATGACACACACATATGTTGTCAGCATTATACGACACATTCGTCCATATAGTAATCTTTTAATAGAATATAAAAGGTCATAAAAAGCGTTTGTAGAAACACAGGTTAGTAGTAGTATTAGTTATTTTTAATCATCAAATTAGTCGAGGAACAATTTCAATAATTAATCATCACATTCGAAATTTGTCAGTACTGTTATGAAAGTCCTAACATAAATTAAGATATGTAACACTGGTAGTAAACAAATGTTTGGTGCGAGTTTTGATATTGGTTTATATTTCTACTTTTGACTACGATTTTGCTTCCCCTTGAAAAAGAGAGACTATGTTGCTCTTTTTCTTAGTCAAAGTTGGTATAAATAAACTTAATTGATTCAATAATTACATTGGAGCAATCTAAGGAGGTGTTTGGCTTATCTCGTAGCTCCCAAAAAACTCTACTAAAATGGCCCTTCATGCTAATAATGTTCAAATGTGACGTGAAGAATTGGAAAAATTAATGGAATATGAATTTTATTTTTATATATTAATTTTATAATAAAATGTAAGTGGAATGAGTTAATGGAAGTGGACAATTAATAGCGGACGAACGAAAATGGTAAAAATGGACAATTAATAGGGGACGGAGTGAGTATTTGAATTTTTTGTATACTATTTTATATTGAAAACCATTGTATGTAATGCATGTACTAATATGTACTACATACTACTATAAAAAAAATCTAGTGCCTGAAAAACTACTATATAAAACAGATTAATAATTTTCCAAGACCGCCACTAAATTTTCACTCTTCAAGACTATAGTTATAATTTGAAATAAACTTGTTGTAGTTTGGAAATTTTATTTACTCCCATAATCAAGTTTTAATTGGCTCATCTCGATGTTTTTAAATTATCTTCACAATGTGTTAGTACATTTTTTGGTGGGTATCTTTCACTAAATTTATTAGAAAATGATGCACAACGACCCCCTAATCGACCACTAACTAAAAAGATCAACTTTAAGAACAAGAGAGATCAATTCTAACTTTTTGATGAATATTAAAACTACTATCTCCGTCCCTGAAAGTTTGATACAGTTTATCATTTTGATCCGTTCCTAAAAGTTTGACACACTTCATTGTTTTTACCATTTTTGGTAGTGGATTCCATATTTCATTAACTCATTACTACTCACATTTTATTATAAAACTAATACTTTAAAAGTAGAATCCACATCCCACCAACTTTTTCAACTCACTTTCCATTATATTTCTTAAAACCCGTGCCAGGTTAAAGTGTGTCAATATTTGAGGGATGGATGTAGTAGTACTTAATAAAATCACAAAATTATGATCAAGTTTATATGAGTCGTCATTTTATTAAAATGACTTAATTTGATCATCATATGAAAAAAATTAAAATGATAACTACATATTTGACTAAATTTTATTATTTAAATAACTTACTTCATTATTATGATAATATATGGCGGTATGGCAAAATATGATAGACAAATTCATTTTAGATGTCTACGAGTTAAGGTACATGGAGTCATGCCATTAATTGAGACATTCAATTTATTTCAAGTATTTCAATCCATCGTCACCCTAAATACATACTGCATACGCAATAAAGTCTCGAATTTATTGTAAAATAATGTAATTTTGCGATTATTAATTATATTTCCCGCGAAAATATGATTAATGTTTAGCTGGAAAAATTCAGTTCAATGCACCGCATTTGCACCACATGTTTTTAATTCTCTCTCTCTCTCTCTCTCTCTCTCTCACACACACACACACTTCACACAAACACTGTTTCCGGCTTTCTGCTCGAAGCCGAAAAATCAGCTTGATTTGACGAAATTCGGGTAATTATTGAAGATCAGAGACGAGGAATTAAGTTTGGAATCGAATCCAATCAGTGGAAAGGAGCTGAGATTTCTTATTAGCCGTTTAATGGATTTTGCTTGGGCTGATGAAAATGCATCGATTTCCGAAGCTCTTCTCCCATAGGTCGGAGCCGCGCAACTCCAGCCGCCGCCCGGCGAAGCCGAAAAGGCTTGAGCGGTGCAACGCACTCAGGAATGCCAGCTACGACTTCTCTCTCTCTGGTTCATCTTCGTCATCGTCGCACTCGCCGGAGGAGTCTCAGCGCGCGAGCTCCTTGGATTTGTACGGCGGGAAGACGACGAGCTTCCGCGTGGATGGGACCGAGGGAGAATTTCAAGTTATCTGTGAAGCGTTTGGTTTTTCCGGGATAGACGATTTCGCTATATCGCAGGAGGAATATGAGGCGATGAAGGCGGGGGGTACGATTAATAAGAAATTGGAGCCTTTGTATCAGGAAACAGAGGTTGATTGTGTTAAATATTCTTATGCTAACGGTAATATTAGGGCAATTGATGGGATTAATCGGAAAATGGGGGGTTTTCCTGTTGAGAATTTAGAGAATAGTTTTGGCGCAGCTAGTAAGCAATTTGGGGTTACTTGTGATTTTGATTATGCGAACAAGTGCAGGGGTGTTTCTGAGCCATCAAAACGATTAGAGGATGGTGTAAATTTTGTTCATAGATTAAGTGTGAGATCAAAAGCTTCTCGTATAAATGGTATTCAGGGCGCACGACCAACTATAGTGGTGCCCGATTGGGATACATCGACAGGATTTCTGCAGGAGCGTGATCCATGTATTCCTAAGTTCCAAAGCAGGTTCTTTTTGAATAATGAAGAGACTGCGGTAGTTGGTCCGGATAGGAATGAGCAAGAGAAGGTTACAATGACAATGGAAGAAAACCGTGCATTATCAGAGTCATGCTCTTTCTCTTCAAATGAGGATGATTCCTCAAGTTCCATGACTGAACCTATGTCTAGCATTTCATCTAATGAGAGACATGGACGTGTTATTCATGACTGGCAGAAGGGTGAGCTTTTGGGACGTGGAACATTTGGATCTGTGTATGAAGGAATTGCAGAGTAAGTACTTTACTTGAGTGTTGTTATTTAATTTCTAGTATTTGGAGTACATTGTCATGTGTATGCAATTTGAGCAGCTAAGTGCGCTGTTGTTGCTAGACTTTGGGTATCCATTGAGTTTGGAATCAGCAATGGGTGTAGTTTTATGAGGATCTTGAAGTTAACCTGAATTTACTTAAATCTGCCAGTTCTATGAACATGATAACGGACTGCTGATAAATCGGAGCTCTGTAATATGCACTCCCTCCGTCCCATTCAAGATGTCCACCTTTCCTTTCTATTTTGTTCACTCAAGATGTCCACTTTCTATATTTGTAAATAAATCTCTCTCCTCGCTCCTCATTAAAATATCCAACTACCTTTTCTCTCTACTTATTCTACCTAACTCCTAAAATCTCGTGCCACTCAAGAATGTGTACATCTTGAGTGGGATGGAGGTAGTACGATGATACTGAATTTGGGCAAGAAGTAATTTAGTTAGTTTCTATGATGCAGTGGTGGATTCTTTTTTGCTGTAAAGGAAGTGTCTTTGCTTGATCAAGGAGAGGATGGGAAGCAATGTGTGTTCCAACTTGAACAGGTCTAGCAGTTTTGTAAATTGTAATGATGCTTGTTTATTAACCACCTTTGTAAAATTGACCAATGCGGAAGTTACTTCTTTGTATGTTCCAACACTTCTGATCTTCTAGTTCCTCTTAATCTGTTCAGGAAATCGCTCTTCTTAGTCAGTTTAAACATGAAAACATCGTACGGTATTATGGGACAGAGAAGGTAACATTTGCTGAAATATTTCCACCCAGCTGTATTTGTGCTAGTTTTGTCCTTTTTCTCTAATTCATTATGGATTCTCCATAGTACCGTCTGCTTTCTTCTTTGTCTATCATTATACATTATCCCAAGTTTTATTATTTTCCTATTTTCTATAAAGTAGAAGGGGTCACATCTCTGTATTTTTCTTGAGCTGGTCACACAAGGCTCCCTTTTGAGGCTTTACCAGAAATATGATCTTCGAGTGCCTCAAGTATCCGGTTATACACGGCAGATTCTACATGGTTTGAAGTATCTGCATGACAGAGATGTCATCCACAGGTGATGAAATCAGACTTTTTGGGTGTTTACTCTTCAACTCTGCTTTCTTTTAGTTACAGCATACACCTGTTTTGACATGAATTGTATGACTTGCAGCATTAACTATTCTTTGTGTAAATATCCTTAAATAACCTTTTCTTTTAAAAAGATGGAAGCCAACCTAGTTCCATGACTTTTATCCAAGGAAGTATGAATCTAGGGCTTCACAATAATTATAGTAAGACTATCCTATGTTATGGGAGCTTTATTCGTGGGCAATCTCATCCACTAGGTGGTGAGGCTCATGCCCACTTCAATCACTTATGTGTGGCTGTCTGTTTACTTTAGTGTTGGATGAAATACCCCACACATCTGTTATGCTTATATAAAGAGTATGCCATGCTTGAGGATTGTGAAAAAGTGTTTTTTTTTTTTTGTTATGATGTTGTTTTCCCACACTGTCACCCCCTTTTGAAACTTCCAGTTCGCAATCCACATTCATATGCATCTTTTGGATCATGATCATGTCAAATGATGCTTGCTTTGAATTTCCTGATCCCCATGATGAATCATGATGCATACCTTTTTGGGGACAGGAGAGGTAGTAATTTTCTTTGACCTTATTTATTATCTTCTACCTTTGCTGAATATTGGGTTAGTAGGTATCCCTTACTTTAGCTCCAAATTCTTATGGCTTTCTTCACTTGGAGTCTTGGATAGAATCATTTCAGCTAAGCTTCTGTCTTATCTTTCAGTGTAGTAAGTGTGTCAATTTGTTTAATAGAACACACTCCTTTGTTACTGGGCGTTCTTGTTGGCATAGTTAAATTTGGTAAAAGCTGAATAATATTTTAATACATGTTCTGCACCAGTCGGCCATATTTAAGGGTCATTACCGCTACTATAAGATTTGTCTAACTTCTCGAAGCTGACCCGGAAAGCCATCCATACAATTGAAAGCCCAAGACGGGGGGGGGGGGGGGGGGGGGTCCATTTAAAAACAAGATGGTAAAACAATTAAGGTGCTCTAGTAATGTGCATTTTGATGGGATATATGTCCCATGTACAGTGCCCAGATTTGAAATTCTCTTCTCTCAACTGACTTGCACTCACCATAGCAAAGTTAAGGGATTTGTTATCTTTTTTTAACTGACTTCGAAATGCTAATTTTTCTTATCTTTCTGTCTTGCATATTGCAGAGATATAAAATGTGCAAATATATTGGTGCACACAAATGGTTTAGTGAAGCTTGCTGATTTTGGTCTTGCTAAGGTCATCTCTTATTTTCCATTTATAAAATATATATGCAATATAAAATTATGTGCATATTTCGCACAATGCTTTATTAATTTCATATCATGCAAATGGTTTGGTAGATAATATTGTTGTGTGTCTTGTGATTATTTCATTATGCAGGCTGCCAAGTTGAATGATGTGAAGTCTTGCAAGGGGACTGCATTTTGGATGGCTCCCGAGGTCACTATTATACTCGTTTAGATGTTGACTTGTTTGATATTCTTAGGGGGTGTTTACGTTGGGTGTTAGCTTAAGCAGATAAAATAAACTATAAGGCCTATGCAATCCACCATATACTTTGATGTATTGAACAATTTTGAGTGTGTTATATCATGTAATCCCTCAAATCCGCAATCTTATGTGCTATCAATTAGGTGGTGTATACTTTGGATGATTGGATATATAGATCAAAATAATATAGGCTAATTTACCATTCGCCATTAATCTATCACACATAGTAAATGCACCCTTTATATATCATCCAAATAAACACCCCCGTATGAAATGTAGTTCAAATATATGTGAAGCAAATGTAAGTCTGTTCAAGGGGTAAGAGTTTGCGTGTCTTTCAAAACAAAAACTTATTTGAAGGAGTTGCATATGAAAACCTATATAATGTAGTTTGATGTTTTTGGTTGAAATTGTTTCTTTCTGTTATTTATGTTGGGGAATGGAATGTTTTGATGAAACTCTAACGGTGCTACATATACTTAATTGCATCTTGTGCTGCTGCAGGTTGTTCGTAGCAAGGGCTATGGGCTTGCAGCAGATATATGGAGTCTCGGATGCACGGTGTTGGAGATGTTGACCAGACGTTTTCCATATTTTGGTTTAGAATATGTAAGTGAAAGAACTTTGCTGTTTTGGACTTTCTAAATGACTTTAAAGTTTCTTCTGCGAAGATAATTTGTCAGTTTTGTGTTATTTACAATAATCCTGACTGTGCATCTTTGGGGAGTTTCTCATATTTATTTCCACTTGGGCCCAATCGATAATGTGCACAGTGTGCTAGACACGATTTGCCTGACATTATTGACCAGTTGATTTATTTGAGAAATTGACGTTTTCATTGTTTCTCATGATTGCTTATCTAAGTGGGATGAAATATTTTGATAGCTATTAACTATGGCACTTGGCTTATTACTTGAAGCTCATTTTTTCAGCCATCTTGCTATCAGAGGACACTATTACGTTTTGCAGAAATAGATGTAGGAAGTTTGTGCATGTGATCAGATCACATTGATGATATCCCACTCATGACCTTGATAATCCTTCTCTCTGATGACAGATGACAGCATTATACAAGATAGGACAGGGAGTGAGACCAGATGTCCCCGATACTCTTTCAAGTGATGCGCAAGATTTCATACTTCAATGCCTACAGATTGACCCAAGCTTGCGACCAACAGCTGCTGAGCTCCTGGACCACCCCTTTGTGAAGCGGCCGCTTTCATCATCTGCACACAGCTTTGGCTGGCATTTTTGACAGTCGAGGTAAGCAGCACAAACATTACTCCCAATTTTGAGTTCCAGTGTTGGCTGATGCAATATATGAATGATGAATCCCCATCTCCATCAAAACCACAACGCTTAATATATAAATTATCAATAATGATGAACTACTAGATGCTCCTCACTTCACTTGTTAACGCACTAAATGATTCGAATTTGTTTTTTTTTTTTTGTCCTTCTCTTGTTGTGATGGTTCGTTCTTTCTCCTTGTAGGACCATGGTGTTTATGTACTGCAAACCTGAGGATTTCACATTATACTAAGAATATAAGGCTCAAGAGTTTCCATTCTTCGATTATTTCAATACATTTCGATTTTGCAAGATAGGAGATCCTTTTTTTGTAATGTGTATTCATGCTCTCTCTTTTTTCTGTTGATTCTGATTGTTGTGTAGTGTTGTAGTGTGTGATCTTGTAATTAGTAGGATGTATATAAATGTTAATGAGGCTTCTTTTCTTTCATGTTTTTCCCGAAGTTTCTGTTGAGGTAAAATGACATCTGTTGTTGCAGACAACCATCATTTCTCTTGTTGAAATTTCCGAAAACTTTCCTGGAAATAGCCCAACCCAAATTAGTCTGTTCTTTCATCTATATATTTGTAGTTAAACGAGTAATTTACTTGACTTTTTGAAACACACCAATGCTATTGGTGTTTTGCACATTTACATTATGCAAAGAACAGGTCCCCTTTCAGGAGACTTTTTTATCCAAATGCCACCCAAAATTGACTTTTGGCAACTAATAATTAGGATAAGGTTGGCTAGTGCATTCATAATCTGAAAATTATGTAATTACTGATTAAAAATGCGGGGGCATGGTTAAAATCTTGTGTCTAAATAAGCTAGAATGGTTTGGGAGGCTGTCCTCATTTATAATACTCCCTCCGTCCCGCTTAAGATGACACATTTTCCTTTTTAGTTTGTCCTAACTAACACATTTCCTTTTATGGTAACTTTCTCTCTCTAATTAATACACTCAACCACTTTTTCTCACTCCTATTAAAATATTCATCTTTTTTTATCTCTCTACTTTAATGCATACATTCATCTTCTCTCTCTCCAATTAAACACTTTAACTAATAATTCCTAAAATCCCATACCGGCTAAGCAATGTGTCATCTTAGCCGGGACGGAGGGAGTAATAAATTGAATTGATATTTCTTGAATGCCTTAAAAGAATAACAATAACATAAAATGCATATAACTGCGGATTCTTACGGAATTGGGAGTTGAGGAGAAGAATGCGGTCAGGTGTCCTACATCTGCACAGGCGAAATACGAATGCCTAGCTAGCAGAGTCGAAGCTGCAGCGCCACAGATTTCTTAGTCCAAGTGCCCATATTTCTTTCTAGGAGCTACCGGCTAGCTTCCTTCGAACCTGCAATGATCATAGCGAGTTCGATAGAGTGAGGCCAAATGCAGAGTAATTAACATATTTGCAGCAAATAAGTATTTACAAATGAATAAACATAGAGAAAGCTACAAATGAATGATCGAACAAGAAAATTCCAAAACTGCTGCTTCAACAAGACTGCAAACACTATGAAACAAGATGATGCTTATGGCAGAAGTAGAAACTAAAGAAACACAACAAAACTATGTGGATTAATGAATCTTTTCCAATTTTAAGAAATTGATGTGCTAAAGGTTAAAGTGGAAAGAGAGACGGGGAATAAGGAAATGACTCAACTACCTTGGGACCGAGGGAGTACTATTTAAGCCGTTAAAACGAGTTTGTAGTTGATTTTACTACTCCCTTCATCCCAAGATATTAGACCCCTATTCCACTTTGGGGTGTCCAAATACACTTGAACCATTTCTATTTATGATAAAAATTTACTCTACTACCAACTCCACTTACACCACTAAACAACAACTTCCTCCGTCCCCCAAATTTTGACACAGTTTACTATTTCGGTCCGTCCCTCAAATTTTGACACACTTTACTTTTCACCATTTTTGGTAGTGGACCCCATATTCCACTAACTCATTCATACTCACATTTTATTAATACTTTAAAAGTAGGACTCACATCCCACCAACTTTTTCAACTCACTTTCCATTACATTTCTTAAAATCCGTACCGGTTCAAACCGTGTCAAAATTTGGGGGACGGAGGGAGTATCTCCTAAATTCCTGTGCCCAAAAGAAAGGGGTCTAATATCTTGGGACGGATGGAGTACCATTTAACAAGAGAAGCAGGCAGGATCTGAGATATTCATATTCTTCAAAAGCAAATCATCATATGCATTGCAGCAATCAGTTCCATCGTAGGGGCAGAACTGCAGAGTGGAATTTGGACTAAATCAACTCTTTCACACACACAAATATTACACAGGATTTACTCGAATCGGTGAAGAGTGGCAGAGAGAGACAAGAAAGAAAAAATGCAGCAAGATGAAGAGCCGAATAATCCTAACAAGTTGTAGTTATGAATGCTATATGGCCACTGCAGAAGCCAAGGAAAAACTATTGAAGAACATGACTGTGAATTGATCGGATGAACAACAATAACCAAGATGCAAGAAAAGTAAAGCACATAAGCAATTACGTGGTTCGGATGAATCCTACGTCCACGGGAAACTCACGCTCCGATTTATTCAATGTCGATACAGATACAAGATGGAAACATTCAAACAAGAATCACTACAATTACAACACTCCACAATCCAGCTCAAAAACGCTATTGAACTATCACAAACTAACCGAACATCTGTGGCTATTCCACCTCTGATCTCGATTGCACAGATTCAAGAACCCCAGATTACTTCTGCATTCTTCTTGTTTCTACTGAGAGTGAGAGAGAGCTTTTAGGGAGATTGTAATTTCTGTTACTTACCCAAAGCTATTTATACTTGGGCTCAGTCAACCACAAATATAACCATCTGGCCCAGATCATTTACCCAAAGCCCAATCAGAATCATTTGAATATATGTGGACCATAACCCAACAAATCTCCACCTTGGTCCCAACATCTTCAAAAACAGCCTTAATTGTCTCCACCTCCAACTTTTTTACCTCCTCTGCACCTTCACCAACTCAAGCAATAAGCAAACTTGCTAGCTGGTAAGGCCTTTGTCAAAGCATCAGCAGGATTGTGCTCTGACCCAATCTTCTTCACCTCTACTTCTCCTTTGCTCACCTCATCGCTGCTGTGTAAGAAATTCATCCGAAAATGTAATTTCTGAAAGTCAAAGGACTAGTTTGCAATTTCGGAAACCTTTTAAAAATTAGTTATTTTCGGTTTTTCCCCTCAACAGATGCACTGGTTCATCTTGTTAAATCTGATCGATTCTTTTTGGTTCACATATTCTTTCTCTAACATCAACATATAAAAGTTCTGATATCTCTAAATTGTATCCGATCAAATATTTTGGTAGAACCACCGAAATTGATTTGATCTGAAAGTGATATCATCACGACTTTCTGATTATTCGCTTTGTTCAATATTCTAAATCTCCCTAACAAACTTTCAACGTTCTATTCTTTTGATTTGATCTGAAAGTGATATCATCACGACTTTCAGATTATCCGTTTTGTTTCAACATTCTAAATCTCCCTAACAATCTCTGACAAAATGAAGTTTCACATCCATATGTTTGCTCCTGTTGTGGAAGGTCTGGTGCTTTGTTAAGCATATAGCACTGCTGTTATCACAGTGAATGACAACTTTCTTCTGAGTTACACCAAAATCACTCAGCAATCCCTTGAGCCAATAGCTCTCTTTCACTGCATCTGCTAAGGCATTATATTCTGCCTCTATTGTAGACCCAAACAATGTGAACACATACCCTGTTTGTGACTTCCTATTGTCAACATTAGCTGCAAAATCCGAGTCACAAAATCCCTCCAACACATCTTTAGTCTGATCCTGATCTGCAGAGAACAAAATCTCATAGTCACTGGAATCCCTTAGGTACCTTAGTATCCACTTTAAAGCTATGTCTGGCCTAGTACAAACCATGACATACATCACACTTCCAATTATGTTTGCATGGGTATTTTTTCCATTTCTTTCCTTTCTTCATCATCTTTGGGCATAACCTTTGTTGAGAACTTAAATTGTTGTCTCAATGGTGTAGCAACTGTTCTTGATTCATGCATTTGGAACTTCTTTAAGACCTTGCTGATATAGTTTTGTTGACTCAGCCATAAGAGTCTCTTTCTTCTGTCTCTGAATATATCAATCCCCAGGATCATCTTGGCCTCACTAAGATCCTTCATCTCAAATCTGCTACTCAAGTCATGCTTCACCTTTTGAATTTCATTCATATCTGAACCAACAACTAACATACCATCAACGTATAAGAGTAGATATGCAACTGCCTTCCCATCCCTCTTCTTGAAATAAACACAACTATCATATTTGGAGCTCTCAAAACCAATCTGCATCATGTGTAGATCGAATTGCTTGTTCCAATGTCTACTAGTTTGCTTAAGACCATATAAACTTCTTTTCAACAAGCATACTTTCCCTTCATCACCTGGTTTCACAAAACCTTCGGGTTGCTCCATGTAGATGCTCTCTTCAAGCTCACCATTGAGGAATGCCGTTTTCACATCTAACTGATGTAATTCCCAGTAATACCTTGCAGTCAAAGCCAACAGCATTCTTATTGAATTGTGCTTGACCACAGGAGAAAAGATCTCATTATAGTCAATTCCCTCTCTCTGATTGTAGCCTTTAGCTACTAATCTAGCCTTGTATCTGACTCTATCATTATTTGATGCCTCAATCTTTCTCTTGTAGATCCATTTACACCCAATAATTTTCTGCATTACTGACTTTGTGACCAAAATCCAGGTCTTGTTCTTGATGAGTGAATCAATCTCTTCTTGCATTGCTTTGATCCATCTTTTCTTCTCTTTGCTTTTCATAGCCTTCTTTTAAGTGCTTGGCTCTGAGGACTCCACCTCTTCAGCAACACAGAAAGCATAATGAACCAAGCTAGCATTACTATATCTAGCTGGCCTCTTGACATTTTCTCTTCTTTGTCTGTCTCTAGCCAACAAGTAATCAGATAAATCTTCACCATTATCAATGTCATCAACTGCTGCTTCATTCTGACTTTCCTCAACCTCTTCAGGGATCTGAGTATCAACAATCTCCTCTGTTTTCTTCAAACCATCCAGTAACTCCACCTCAATTGAAGATTTCTCCTTGCTTGCTGTCATCTGATCATTCTTAGCTTTATAAGGCATCTCCAATTCTCTAAAAGTTACATCTCTGCTGATAATCACCTTATTATTGTTAGGCTCCATAGACCACAATCTATACCCTTTGACTCCCTTCTGATACCCAAGCATAACACACTTGATGACTCTTGGTTCCAACTTACTTTGCTTGATGTGAGAGTAGGCCATGCAACCAAATGGTTTCAACAATAAGTAACTTCCATAAGACCCATACCATTTGAAGTCAGGAGTTTCCATTTCTATGGCAGATGATGGACATTTATTGATCAACACAGCTGCAGTACATGCAGCCTCACCCCAGAATCTTTGAGGCATACCAGAAGAAATCAGCATACATCTCACCCTCTCAAGGATGGTTCTGTTGGCTCTCTCAGCCACACCATTCTGCTGGGGATTATTAGGAACCGTTCTATGCCTTTTTATTCCTTTCAATTTGCAGAAATCATCAAACTGATGTGACAAGAACTCAAGTCCATTGTCAGTTATAAGACACTTTAGTGATAGGTTCTTCTCTACCTCAGCCTCTTTACACCATATTCTGAATTTATCAAAGGTCTCTGACTTCTCCTTCATAACATAAATCCACAATTTCCTAGAGAAGTCATTTGTGATAGAGATAAAGTACCTTCCTCCACCAATGGTTGTGACCGAAGCTGGTCCCCATACATCACTGTGTGCATACTCCATAGGCTGAGTAGAGGTGTGCCTTCCAGTTGGATAGGAGCCTTTCTTGCTCTTTCCCAATACACATATATCACATTCCCTTGAACTCAAATCAACAGCTTCTTGAATGACTCCCTGCTTCACCAGCTGCTTGATTCCACCTTGAGACACATGCCCAAGTCTCAGATGCCAAAGACTGATATCTGAGCTCTTGACTGAATTGGCTTCATTAATAATCACATCAGCCTGGAGATAATACAAACTGTGTCTTCTTGTAGCTTCCATAACAACCCTTGAGCCCTTAAGAACTTTCATCTTTCCATCATTAGATAGGAATGAATATCCCTTATTTTCTAGAGCACCCAATGAAATGAGGTTCCTCTTGATTTCTGGAATGTACCTCACTTCAGTGATTATCTTCACTCAACCATCTTGAAGTCTAAATCTCACATCCCCAATGCCTTGCACTTTACAAGCCTGATTATTGCCAAGTAAAACAGTACCAGTGGCTGGTTTCATGTTGTGAAACCACTCACTCTTAGGGCATAGATGAAAGCTGCACCCACTATCCATTATCCAAGAATCAACAATGTCAGGCTCCATCACATTCATAACCTCTGCAATCTGTACTTCCTCAATCAAATCTGCTGTATTCTGTGGTTTCTCAGCCTCCTCTTGCTTCTTCTTCCATGCATAGCAGTTCTTTTTCAAATGCCCTGGTTTCTTGCAACAGTGGCAAGATCTTGTTTCCTTTTCACCTTTCTCATTTCCAGATTTCCACTTCTTCTGTCCTTTTTTCTTAGAGCTTTTCTTGTCAACAGCCTTGAAATGCATTGCCTCAGTGTAACACCCCGACTTTTTCTACCTTTTTATTTGTTCTCGTAGAGACATCGTTTTGTGTGCCTGAAAAATTTTCGGCTTTGTTTCGTTTGTCGAGAGAATAATATATCATTTTGGACCTATAACAATTATTCTTTTCCTATCCCAATTTATTTGTTTTTTCCAAGCCCAATTCTTTTTTGAAACTATTTTTTTTGAAGTCCAATATTTGGAGAAGACCAAGTCAGCTTTTTATTTAATTAATTTAGAGCACTTCGCACTTACTTTTCGCTTATCACATTTGAGAAGGAGAAAGAGATCAGTTTTCAGCAGGAGCAAATATCGGCCATATCTCAACGAACATGGGCGTTCAGTTTATATATATATAAATACTAACGCAAACAAATTCAGAGAATAAGAGGATACAAGCGGCAGTTTATATCCTTGACTTCGCCGCGGCGACTGCTGCGCTAGATGATGAGGCTGGACGGAGTGATGATGGCTGGACTGATGGTGTGAAACCGAGAGAGATAGAGAGACGTCGGAGACGGCAGCAGCGGCGAATCGTGACGGAGAGAAAATGAGCAGCGGGCAACGCGATATTCTGCGTGTAGGCGACGAACACGGAGAGGATGGAGATGGCAACAGCCCTGTGTGGAGGAGCTTCTCAACGGAGAGCTGTAGAAGAACGAGCAGAGAGGGAAAGACGTTCAGCGATGGGAGGCGCTCACCGGAGAGGGCAGCAGAGGCGCTGCGTTCTGACTGGGGGAAAAGAGTAAAGAGCGCGGGCTGCCGGCGATGGAAACTGAGCAGCGGCGAAGCTGTCGGCATACAATATCAGCAGCGGCTGCTTAAAGCGGCGGTAGGACCGCAGGAGAGCGACGCCGGCGACAATGGAGGGCAGCGTAACGGCGGAGACAGAGGCTCCACCTCGGAGTGGGCTAGGTTTGGGGAACTGCAGCACCTGGGCGTGTTGACAGCAGGCCGGAAACTATGGCAGCTGGACTCGGCGGATGGCGACGGCGGCGTGGTTTCGAGCGGATCAGAGCAGCGACGGAGAGGCAGAAGCTCCTTGCTGATTTGAGGGATTGGGAGAAGAAGGAATTTAGAGTTTTCATCTTGGATATTTTCTTGATTCTGAGATGAGAGAGAGACATGGCTGAGAAGAAAGATTGGAGATAGGGACGTTGCTGTACAAATTTTGGAGGAGGAGGAGAGATGTGATTTTGGGCTACTCACTTTTTAGATTGGGTTTGGGCATGATGGAATTAAACGTTGGGCTTGGAATTATTTCTTTACACTCTGGACCATATTACAAATTATTAGCAATTGTCGATTGCTAAGTTTTATTCAATGGAGCCGACGGAACAGGATTTTGGGGGACGCCAAAGGATGACATCAATGTTATAAGGTCGTGGGAAATTTCAGAGTTTTCTAACTAAGATCGAAGGGTAAGATTTATCATCACATAGGATTCATGATTGTGAAATTAGATTACTTCTCTTAAAGTTTAATTTTAGCATATTATGTCTTTCAAAAAGGTTGATTTTTGCATGCTATTTGAGAATGGAGCGCTGATTGACAAGTGGAGGATTTAAGAAAACGAGGTGGGCTTTCTTTTTAAATAAGGGCAATGCCCTAAGTATATTTTTATGTGAAAATGATATGAATATTTGTCATGCCGTGTTTTGTTTTATCTATGGAACCTATCTGCTGTGGCTTTTGCCATCTATGGATAATCGAATTCGGGTCTGACTAGGGAGTGAGTCCCTACTCAGGCTAGTGTACACCAATGGGGATCGTGAGCCGTCTTTTGGGTCGGCCGGTCTAGTGACTTGGAATGTGGCCACATTCCTTGTCATGAATGGATCAGATATGGTAGACATCTACGGGAAAATGGTTGATCAACCGACTTTTACGATGGAAATGGTTTTTAGTGTCTTGGGCATTTTTCAAAGTTAAACCCCGAGTTCACCCAATGGTGGCATGATAAATACTTTTTATAAAATGTTTTCGGCATGAGTCCACTGAGTGCATCAAGTACTCAGCCCTGCATTTCTCTTTTTAAAAATGTGCAGGTTGAGCTGTGACGAGCGCGGTGGGTGTTGAGCATAAAAGTGAAGAAGATGTTTATCTGTTCGGAATATGTTGTGTCTTCATACATAGCAGTATTCTACTCTCGAAATGCTTCCGCTGAGTTGTTGTCTTTCTTTTGAGTTCTTGTATTGTTGAGATAATATTCTTTTGAGTTGTTGATTGTTGAGATACTCTGATTTTATTCGAGCTATAACTATTATTTCGAGCTTTGGTCGAGTTGTGTCTTTTTCCCCTTTCTTCCCCGCTTCTTTAACCCTCCCCTAGTCGCGATTCACCGTGTTTTCTATCCTTAGAAAATGCGGGCGTGACACTCAGCTACTGGATCCACAAGTTTCACAACTCTTTTCTGGAATTCTTTCAACTTCAAGGCAGAGTGGACTTCTTCATAGGTGATTTTAGAATCCCTCCCAAGAAGTATAGCATCTTTAAACTGATCATAGCTTTTAGGCAGCGAGTTGAGAAGCATCAATGCCTTGTCCTCATCTTTGATAACCTCATCTATATTTTCAAGGTCATCAATACACTTAGCAAACTCCTCAAGTTGCTCTCCTATACTTCTTGAATCAAAAAATCTGAAGGTGAACAGCTTCTGTTTGAGATGCAGCCTGTTGGTGAGAGATTTGGTCATGTATATTGACTCTAGCTTGGAAACCTCCCTCAACACCCGATCACTTAAACTAAGAACCAGTGTGCTGTAAGCTTTATCATGGAGATCTGATTTCTTGACATCAGCTTTCTCCTCTGCTCCTTCTTTTCCCCCTTTCAAAACATCCCATAAACCTTGCTGCATCATTACATCCTTCATCTTGAGCCTCCACAACCCAAAGTCGTTGCTGCCATTAAACTTCTCCATGTCGAACTTAGCCGTAGTCATCGCAATCGATTCCCTCAAATTACTTCCCACAGAACGGAGCTAATTTGTGAATTGATCGGATGAACAACAATAACCAAGATGCAAGAAAAGTAAAGCACACAAGCCATTACGTGGTTTGGATGAATCCTACGTCCACGGGAAACTCAAGCTCCAATTTATTCAATGTCGATACAGATACAAGATGGAAACATTCAAGCAAGAATCACTACAATTACAACACTCCATAATCCAGCTCAAAAACGCGATTGAACTATCACAAACTAACCGAACATCCGCGGCTATTTAACCTCTGATCTCGATTGCACAGATTCAAGAACCCCAGATTACTTCTACCTTCTTCTTGTTTCTACCGAGAGTGAGAGGGAGTTTTTAGGGAGATTGTAATTTCTGTTACTTACTTTCATCAGCTCACATAAGAGCTATTTATACTTGGGCTCAGTCAACCACAAATAAAACCATCCGGCCCAGATCATTTACCCAAAGCCCAATCAGAATTATTTGAATATTTGTGGACCATAACCCAACAGTGACTTACGAAGTCCATTTATGTATTGAGATGTGGATGTATTGCTTCTGATGAGGTTTTGTTTTCCTTTAATAGGATATAGATGATGTTGGGAGGTATGGCCTAATTTTGAGGCGCAACGGATAAACAAACCTCCCCAATTGCAAGAATATGATAGGTAGAGGTGTCAAGTGGGCCGGGCTGGCCCAGCCCGGGTCCGGGCCCGATGAGGCCCGGTGACATTTAGGCCCAGCCCGGCCCAAGCCCAGATTTGAAATGGGTCGGGTCGGGCCTGTGTTTTGGTTTACATAAATGGGCCCAGCTCAGGCCAGACCCAATTATTAAACGGGCTGGGCTGGGCCCGATTCATGAATGTATTATTTATTGCAAAACTATACTCAAAATATATTTATGCATAAATATAGTCCCACAAAATGAATCAAATTAATGCACTCTTATATATTTCTATATATACCCCCTAGGGGAGTGATCAATGGCTAACTCATCATTAAATTGCTAACTACAACTAGTTTAAGGCCATAGGATTTTAGAATACGTGTGGTCTACAATTTGTCACGTGTAATTTTTATTTTTATTAATAAAATAAAAAAAGATAAAAAAAAAACTCCAAATTAGGGTTTTGGATGAAAATGTCAATAATAGTGTTTCGAAAATATCAACACAATGCTTTGAGAATGTCAACACAATGCTTTAAGAATGTTAACTCATTGCTTATATTGACATTCTACATGTATTATATTGACATTTTTATGCAGTATGTTGACATTTTTGCTGTACGAAAAATGAAAAAATTTCTAAATTTTTTTCAAATTTTGACGTTGGAACATATGCATGTAGGATATCGTTGGAATCCTTATGAAATTATCTTTAATTTGATATATGTTATATGAATTTAAAGTTTTGAGATTTCTTTTAAAAGTTAGTTATAACTAAACATGTAGTTAATTGACATTAATACCCGTATTGATATTTTTTTGAATTAAATCTTATGGCCTTATTGACGTATTTCGTTGATCGTATTGACATTTATGGATTGATGATCTAAGCCTTTAATTTGAATATCTAATGGCTATTATTTTGTTATAGTTTGCAATTAAGTTATGAGTTAGCAATATAACACTCCCCTACACGCCTAAATCATATTATAGTTTTATAAAATCCACAAATTTGGGAATCAAGAAACTAAACACAGTTTATTATATGCTTATTACTATAACATATACGTACAAACGCATAAAAAAGCTTACATATATATACATAAATGCAAAAATGTAATATCATATAATTTTATATAATCCCACAAATTTAGGAATCATGATCAACTAAAATACACGTAATATTACTATAGCATATATATACATGCATAAAAAACTTAACATATATTGATACAGGGGAGTGTTATATTGCTAACTCAATACTTAATTGCTAACTACAACTAAATAATAGTCATTAGATATTCAAATTAAAGGCCTAGATCATCAACCCCGAAATGTCAATACGATCAACAAAAAACGTCAATAAGGCCATAAGATTAATTCCAAAAAATATCAATAGGGTATTAATGTCAATTAACTATAAAATTAGTTATAACTAACTTTTAAAAGAAATCCCAAAACTTTAAATTCATATAACATATATCAAATTAAAGATAATTTTATAAGGATTCCAACAATATACTACATGCATATGTTCCGACAACAAAATTTGAAAAATATTTCAAAATTTTTTAATTTTTTCGTACAACAGAAATGTCAATATACTATATAAAATATGTCAATATAATATATGTAGAATGTCAATATAAGCAATTGGTTAACATTCTTAAAGCATTGTGTTGACATTCTCAAAGCATTGTGTTTATATTTCGAAACACTATATTGACATTTTTCATACAAAACCCTAATTTGGAGTTTTTTTTTTATATTTTTCGATTTAATTAATAAAAATGAAAATTACATGTGGCAAATTGTAGACCACACGTTTTCTAAAATCTTATGGCCTTAAATTAATTGTAGTGAACAATTAAATGATAAATTAGCAATTGATCATTCCCCTATTGATATATATATATATATATATATATATAGGGGTGTGTTAGGGTCCTTACAACATCTTAGTGTAAAACACAGCACTAATCACAGCCCTTGGATCATTAGATTGGATGGTTGTGATTAGTTACATTATCATACTAAAAATCTACATTATTAGCCGAGGTACATTATTAGACTAGAAATGTACATTGTAAGACTAAAACTGTACATTATTAAACTAAAATGCTACATTATTATCCGAGCTACATTATTAGTCTAAAATTCTACATCATTAGATGACACGTGGCATTAATCTAACCGTTAGATCATAAGATCCAATGGACTGCAAGTGTTTTGAATTTTACTTATACTTAGCGTTCTGACCTGAATACATCCCTATATATATATATATATATATATATATATATATATATATATGCGCAAAAATGTAATACCAATATACCATGTAGTTTGATATAATCCCACAATTTTAGTAATTTTGATCAACTAAAATACACTATATACGTATATAACATATACATACACATAAATAACTTAACTAATTCATCATACTTATGGAATAATTAATCTCTATAATAATGCAAATAGGTTTTAGTTAGTCCACTATTTTGTAAAGAATAAATTTGTTTAAAAATGAATCTCCTAAAATTATGGAAATCACGATTAATTGACTAGAAAATCACGATTAATTGACTAGGATCCACTATTATGGAAATCACGATTAATTCATCATACTAATGCTTTTAATTTCAAAATATTATATTTAAATCACCATATAATGATAATAATGCGTGCAGCATCATATTCAAATACCTAGAAAGTGTATACAAATTACTTAGACCTCAGCATTCTTCTTATTATTATTATGGACAATGCTATGATATAGTTAAACAAAAATAGCAATAAAGGAAAGTAGGCAAAAGAACTTCATTGTGCAAGTTTTGAATTGCATTTCTGATTTGATTTCTCGAATGATAAACAAGTTACAAAATAAGCTATATATATATAGTCATCTACTGCAACTGACAAAACATGCAATCTGAAACTAACTAGATCATGGTCCATCATCCTTTCTTCTAACCACCATTTCACACACGTTGTTAGTGGCCCAACAGAGCAGCTTTCCAATTCATGAGCTAAGGTGGAACTGCTTTGGATTACTTATCTTCACGATCAATATCCACACGTGTTGCATTACATCCATATTTTCCGCTCGAGCTCGTTTCTTCATTCATCAAGTCTGTGAGTAGTTTCAACAATAGTTTGAAAGGTACTATATAAACATAAGGTATAACATGGAAAAGACATAAGCTAGCCGGGCCTGGGCCGGGCTTCAGACGTTCCTGGGCTCGGGCCGGTCCTGGGTTTAAAAAACAGCCCAATTGGAGCCCGATTGAACTACTAAGCCCTGTCCAGGCCCGCTCTATTTCACTATGGGCCGGCCCTGGGCCAGCCCATACCGGGCCTGGGCCGAGCTGGGCTGGGCTGGCCCGGCCCAGGTGACATCTCTAATGATAGGAGCACAATATAATAACAACTAATGTGGACGAATTCATAATATGATAATGAGAAACGATAAAAACGACGAGACCCACCGGTCTACCAAATCCATTATCACCAAGGAGAGAATACAACCAAGAAGTTTACAATGATATCTAATCCTTAACAACACAACGAAGGCACTAGATAATCAATACAACTTCAAAATAGATGAAATAAACATCTCAGAAAAATGCAGTCATGTTCAGAAATTTATAACTGAAGATCTAACCGTTCAAATTCAATTTTCGTCGGTCAGAATTAAGAACAACGAGTCTTCCACCACCAGTTAAAGTTTCAAGTCGACCGGACAATGTTTAGACCTTCGACCAAGACAAAACCCGAGACTGCGCAGTGCAGAAACTTGGAGAACACTCTTTTCCCCCTTCTTTACTTCTACACGTTTTTTTCTCTCTCTTCTCTCAATTATTTGCGGCTCCTACACACTTGGTAGGTACTTATAAGTTCTCCATTTACTTATTTAAGTAAATAAATGAGCCAATAATATTGCGTCTTTTTTTCACAAGTTGGGAGCCCTAATCCAACAAATCTTCTCCCTCACAACTGTGTGGAGGATCTTGCCATTCCGGTAAGAGAACAACAAGCTTCAAACTTACATCTTGGCAAAATCTTGGTCATCATTTGACCAAACCCACCACAATGGTAACAACTAGTCTTCGTGTAGCCTTGTTGCCACATCACAGACTCACATTTCTTGAACCATTGTTTCGAAGCTTGCTTCAAACCGTACAAGCTCTTTTTCAACTTGTACACATAATCTTCTTTAACTTTCACCCTAAACCCTTCCGGTTTCTCCATGTCAATTTCATTAGTCAAATCACCTTGAAGAAATGTAGTCTTCACATCCATTTGCTCAATCTCCAAATCAAGGCTTGTAGCTAGCCCAACTGATACGCTCGGATTTTGCACTGTTTTAACGCCATTATTTGGTCCGTTTTTGATGTCAAAGTCACTCTACACGTCCATTATTCGCATATTTTTTCTATTTTGGTATTTTGACGTATTTTGTGAGAAATGTGCATAATTGAGCTGAAAAAGGGAGCCAAAACGCCAAGTTTGGGAATCTGGAGTCAGACGGCGACCGGCGACCGCTGCGGATGTGTGCGGCGACCGCCGGCGCTCGGCGGACAGATCAATGCAGCGGTCTGCCTCGGAAAAATGTGCTTGGAAGAGAAGTCTCGTCCGGCGATCGCCGGAAGATGTGCGGCAGTCCGCCGCCGAGGGAACAGACTCTCAGGACTCCAACGCGACGACCGCTGGCCAAGGTGCGGCGGCCCGCCGGAGAAAGGCGGCGAATCCGAGATGCCCTAGATTTGCGCCCAGTTTTACCATATTTTGGAGATTTTTTCCTTCTACAACAAGGCATGGCTTTCCCCTATAAATAAGGTCTCAAGCTTCATCAAAAAGAGAACTTCTAATTGAAAAATACTTCATAGAGATCAAGGCTTAGAGTACTTCACTGGTGCAAGGAGTTGGAGCAGGATTTCAAGAACGACAAGGATTCAACCTACGGGTTTTATTTGCTTTAGTTTTATGTTCAAATTGTCTTCCCTTCAATCTATGTTTTTAGCGTATTCAATTATGTGTAACTAAACTCATAGGATTCTAGGGATGTGTTAGTAACGACTTTGGTTATACAAGTTCTGTTTTCTATTTAATATCCGTTTTGTTTTTACTTTGTTTCTTCCCTAAGTTAATCTTGATGCTTCATGATTGAGTGACACAATCGTGTATGATTTAATATAACTTGCTTCATAACTGTGATAGAGTTCTAGCGAGTTTGGTCCACTTAGTAGACACTACAGTTAGCTTCCTTTAAAACGACACTGTTAATTGAGAGTGGGGACTTTTCAAGGGTCTTAGGAGCTTTTTGGAGTTATGTGTTAGGATTGACAACCCTAATCTTGTAATCAACGTTTGTTTCGCATGAGCATAATCTAGGTGACTCGTTCTATCAAAGTAATAACTGTGCTAGGGTATTGTAGTTGGAATTTTGTATAACCATAACTGTGAACACACATCCCTGGGATTCCCTTATCTCTATTGTCTTTCTCTTGATTTATTTGCTTTTAGTTGATCTATGCTCTTATTTGCTTTTAGTTTTTCAAAAGTTTTCAAAACCCAAATGTTTTTCCAAATAGTAATTGAGTCTCAGTAGAGGATAGACACTTTGTGTTCGTCTTCCCCGTGTTCGATATCCGGTACTGACCTTTAGCTATATTATATATACTCTGTATACTTGCAGGTTTATTTAGTGCTAATAAAAAGTGCATCAAGTTTTTGGCGCCATTGCCGGGGAAGACAATTCACTTTGAGTGATATCTTCAAACGGATAATTTTGCTACTTTGGGCTTTAATCTCTTTCAGTTTTTAATTTTAGTTTTATTTAGTTTATGTTTTTGGTTCTTGCAGGTTTTGTATGCAAACGCGCTCTGGGAAGGACAACCTAGAACCTATCGATTTAGAACTTGAGAGAACTCGTAGGAAAATAAGAAGTGAAAAAGGATCAAGAATAATGGGTGACCGTACAGACATCGAGAAACTGCAGGAAATGGTGAAGCTACTGATGGATGAGAGAGATGCGGAAAGGGCGGCCCGAGAGGCCTTGGAAAAGAAGAATCAGGAGATACAACCCGTGATGAACATGTTCAATCATGGGAATATGATAACCTTTCCCAAAGGACCTCATATTGACGCTAATAATTTCGAGTTACGCATGCCCCTTATTCAAAGGGTTGAGCAAACTCCTTTTGCAGGAAGGGCCACAGAGGACGCGAACCGCCATCTCTCCAAATTTGTGGAGATCGCAAACACTCTCAAATTGAACGGTGTCGACGACGACGCCATAAGGGTAAGACTCTTTCCCTTTTCATTAACTGATTCTGCTAAATAGTGATTTGAATGTATGCCCATAGAAAAGGTCTCCACATGGAAGGACATTGTAGCTGCCTTCCTCGACAAGTATTATCCGCCAGGTACAATTTTAAAGCTCAAAAGCGAGATCTTCCAATTCATCCAAGGCCATGACGAACCCCTCTATGAGGCGTTTGCTCGTTTCAAAGCCCTTCTCCGAAAGTGCCCTAACCATGGTTTCACCGTGGACCACCAGGTAGGAATTCTCTATAATGGGTTTAACGAGAAAATTTGTGCTATGCTTGATTCAGGTGCAAATGGAAGGTTCTTAAGAAAGTCAGGTGAGGAAGCCATGGCAGTGATAGAGGAATTCGCCACCAACAGCAGGTGGTGGTTGAAAGAAAGGCATAGCCTAAAAAGGATAGTTGCAATCGAAGAAACCGAGGAAAGCTCCTTTGCAAAGGAATTGGCCGAGTTTCGAGTTAGGGTGGACCAAATGGATTCATCAAGGTAGGAGGACCCGATTCCACCAACCTCCATTATAGCAGTCTCGAAGCCTGAAACTCCTAGCCCGATAGTGGAAGAAATCAACTACATACAAGGAGGCGGCCCCAATAGAAATTACAACAATAATTATTGCCCTACCCAGGGGGGGTGGTAATTTAAATAATTATAATGGGAACTGACCTCATCCTAAACTTTCTTATTCTAACAATAATTACTTGCAACCCCCTGCAGGATTTAACGTTAGCAAGGGAGGAGTAGTTGATACAATCAAAAAGGAGGAACAGTATGAACAAGGGATCACAAGGATCTTGGAAGTAATCGCGCAAGACAGGAAGGTTAATGACACCAAGATCGGAGTGGTCGAAGCTAGGATAAACAACCTCGAGCAGGGAATGAACACGATCTCAACAGCCATAGCCAACATCAACACACAAATGGAGCAAATCCAAAACAAATTGGATGAGGATAGGGCAAAGGCAGCCGCACTAGTGGACGACGTCAACAAAAAGTGGGTGGCAAAGCAGAAAACTGGGGACTGCCAAGACGTCGGCGGACCGCCGGACAGCACGTGGCGGGCCGCCACTGAAGCCCAGAATGCAGTCTGCCCAGCCGTCGTCGGACCGCTGGACTCTACGCGGGGGGCCGCCACCGAGAAGGCAGAAGCGCCCGCCCAGCAGGGGCTCGTGCGGCACAATGGGATTGTGCTACCTTTCCAGCCAAAGAGGAAGTTTAAGCTCGAAGAGCACTTCAAACACTTTTTGAACATGTTTTGTAAAGTTCATACTAACATTCTTCTAGTTGAATCGTTGCAGGAAATACCTAAGTACGCAAAGCTACTAAGGGAGACGGTGATGAGGAAGAGAAAGCCGACAAAAGCCGACCTTAAGCTACCACATCATTGCTGCGAGATCATCCAAAAGGAGAAGACAGTAAAGCAGAGAGATCCAGGCCAATTCATTATCCGATGCCGGATTGGAGAGGGAAAGGTTAACAAGGCACTATGCGATCTAGGATCCTCCATCAATCTCATGCCACTGAAGTACTATGAAAAGCTCAACATTGGGCCACTCAAAACTTCAGACGTAACACTCAGGTTGGCCGATAACTCGACCATCAAAACTTTTGGTATGATTGAGGATGTCTTAGTGAAAATAGATGACTTTATTTTCCCCGCCGATTTTATTGTGCTTGACATGAAAGTAGACAAGAACGTCCCTCTAATTTTAGGGCGAGATTTTCTTGCCACTTGCAAAGCTTTGATTGATGTAGGTCGTGACGAGATTACAATCAGTGACAACCATAGCCAGTCCACCTATAAGATCGAAAGCGAGATGCTCAAGTTTGAGGAAGCAAAGCGTGTTAAGATGGAACAGCAGTGTAGGGCAGTCATGGTCACGGATTTAACCAAACCGCAAGACCCCTTTGAAACGGAGGAACATGCTACCTCCACCATCTATGTTGTAAAAGAGGTAAGACATTCTCCCAAAAAGGTCAATACTAATCCCTCTACCTCTGTTCCGCAGAAAAAGAAGCAAAAGAAGAAGAAGGCAACCGGAGAGGACCCCGAAGTTTATGTTCTCAAAACAAAGACGGGGAAATATCAGTGGTGGAAGAAGCTAGGGACCAAGTTGCTCCCTTTGCCTATCTTCAACACTCGGGTCGCTGATCCGCCAAATTAGTGGGCCACTTCAAGTCGAGCTAACGACTAAAAACAAAAGCGCTTGTTGGGAGGCAACCCAATGCTTTTCTTTTTTGTAATTTTCATTTAAAAAATAAAATTAATTAACGCGTGGCGGTCGCTGCACACAGCACGACGGTCGCCACACGTGTTTTCACATGTGCAGGATAGGACGGGCCTAGGGCAGGCTTAGGGCGGGCCGAATGAACCGCTGATCGGGCCGCGGCGGCCCGCCACGAACCACTATTTTAAACGCCCGTGCGGCAGACCGCCGCGCGCAGTCCAGAGACATGAATGCAGTTATAAAAGGTATGTTTTCCATTCTTTCTCTCATTCCTTCTCAAATTCCTTCCTTGCACACAACCCTCACCTTTATAAATCGCCAATTTCACACACGCACACCATCATTCTCTAAATTCTCGCCAAGTGTAGAGTTCTTCTTCTCCAATTCTCAATCAACACAAGGTACGAATCCTAACTCAATTCCTGAGCATTGTTCTACTTCTTTCATGGATTTAGGCGTATGTTGGAAGAATTGTTCGGTAGAAACTCTTATTTTATGATGGGGGATGACTGTGTATGTTTATTTGTGGATTTCCATGGTGATATTGTGTTTTGGTGATAATTGTGAAGCTTTGTGAATAGTGATTCCTTCTTGTTTCTACTTGTTTTTATTTTGCAATCATGTTCATAGCATTGTGAGGCTATTATTACTTCCATGAATTGCAATAATTTAGTATCCTATAGAGATTGTTGATATATATTGAATTATTGTTGATACGTCTCTGCATGGGGGATGAATTCACGTTGGGGGATGGATTTGTGTTTCCTAGTTTGGATAATTATGTTCTCTATGTTTTCACGCTACCATCTAGGAAGTTTTATACACCTAAGCTTGCACTTACATGTCTTACATGTTGATCCTTTGGTATTGATTATAAGAGTGCAAGGTTGGGGGAACCTTTGATTTTCCCATTATTGGTATACTTTCTAATTATTGTACTTCTCGTTTGTAGGAATATGGGATCAAAGGGAAAGCCCGAGAATGCGAAGAACTACGGCGTTAGCCTTGCCTCAGACGAGCAAAAGGCTATGTGGAAGAAGTTGTCGGCGCGAGAGTCGGCGCCTTCGCGGTATCCCCACGATTTCCCTCTTCAAACTTTGGGGATCGCGGAGGACTTTTGGGCGTTATGTGATGTAGGTGACGGGAACGGCCTCCGGTACATGTTTGAGAGGAAGTGGCCGTCGTTCAAAAAGTATACTCTCGAGTTCCTGAGCTCGTTGAAGGTCACAAAGGATCGCCGGCATAACTTTCCGCTTAGCATCGACTTCCGCCTAGGGAACCAATGGCACTCGCTCACCATGGAGGACCTTTGTGGAATCTTCCATTGCTTCGACCCCAACCCCGACACCGACAATGAATATGATTTTGATGAGGTTTGGGGTGTGATGACGAATGAGCACGAGCATGCCGCGGGCTACGCAAAGTCTTCCTCAATCCGCAACCCGGTTTTGCGGTACCTCCACCAAGCCATGACCCAACTTATGTTTGCTAGGGTCGACGGGGGAAGTGTCTCCCAAACGGAGTTAAATGTGATTTGGTGCCTCCTCAACAAGAAGGGATTCGACTATGGAACCCTTTTTACTATCTATGTGGATCAGATCACTAAGAAGGATGGTTGCGTCATATGTTGAGGTGGTTTGATCACGGCAATCGCCAAGCATTTGGAGGTGTCTTTCGCGGGTTTGACAGAAGATAGCGGGGATCGCTTCATCACTTATGAGGTGCTATTTTCAGTTGGGCTCTTGAAGACCGATTATTGGGGGCAAGGATTTTTCCTACAAATGGCGGGGGATCACTTCCCCGTTCCCATCCCGCAGTTGACTAAAGTCGACGTTTGGGCGAACCAAGCCAATTGGAAGCTCAACACCCCGGCACACCGGAGAGCCATTGAGGCTAACCCCGTCAATGGGGAATTTAGGAAGAGGAACATCCCGGCTCGCATCCCCATCTTTGAGGCCGATGAGGACTCCGCCTTCGATGCTATCGATCACTACACCGAAGAAGGGGAGCACTCGCACGCCCCAACGCCGCCAAGAAGAAGAAGAGGAGGAAGAAATAGAGGGACATCGCCGCCGGACCAGAGCAAACCGCTGACGTGGAAGGCCGAACCCCGATGAGGAGTTTCAAGCAAACACCTCCGCCCAACTAGGAGATATCCACTCCTATATGCAAAACATGTCCAACACTTGGGACACTCGTTGGGCGGAGCAACAAAAGGAGAACGCCTACAACCGCCAAGGATGGACGGCTCAGGGCGATTGGCGCACGGCGGAACAACAATTTTGGGAGCAACAACGGCTAGAAGACATGCATCGCCGTCAACAAATTGAAGAGCTTCAAAGGATGGCCGCAAGGCTCGACAAGAGTGCCAAACAATGAGTGGCGATATCGCCTATCTTATTGGCGCATTCGACGACCTCAATGCCCGTTTCCCCCCTCCTCCTCAAGATTGAAGAAGTCAAGTTCAATGACTATAAATGAGCATTTGTATCATACTTTTGGATGTTTCAAGACAATTTCTTTTCTTGTTTTCGACAATTTTTGTTATAAGTTAAGTGTTTTTGGGTGTTAGTTTTAATTTTTGTGTTTTGAAAATTTTCGCAGGTTCTGACCTCTCCGCGGCGACCGCCGCATGTGCTGCGGCGGTCCGCCACATACTCGCTGGAACATTTTGATGTCGCGTGGTGACCGCCGGACACACCGCGGCGGGCCACCATCTGGGCGTTTTTCTCCAGCGTAATTTTTTCAAATATCTTCAACTTTCGCCCGGTCAGGCCTCAAAGCGAGAATTTTCTAGGTACGTTTTTTTTTCTTCGGTAGTCCACTCACGTCCCTACCAACTATGCAAACTTATTTTACACTTTGTTGTACATAAGTTTGGGGGGATGAAGTGGTGGACCGTGAGTTTATGATTTTTCTTTTTGCTTTAAGTTTTTGTTTTTGTTTTCAGTAACCCCGTAGGTGAATTTTGTGTTCTAAAAAAATGTTTTCTTGAATCCATGTCGTGAACTTAACATGAAGAACTTAGAAACATGCATCCTTAGGGACACACTTTAGATTGAGTTGCCGATGATATTACATTCCATCTATGTTTAAGTGTGGCTTAACGTTTTGATTTGATGGTTTGGTGAAAAGGTGCATAATTAGTGAATTGCTTGTTCGCCTTGAATCATGTTATACCTTGTGAGGATTTGAGCCTATTATTTCATTCTTGTGTGATTTATCTGCATTCATGTATTTGTTTCTAGAACTTGCTCCTAGTCTTGCCTAAGTTTACATAGTGTTTAAGTTGATTTAGGAGGATGATTGACCATCTTTTCTTAGCCTACTTTTATCCAAAATTTTGACCCTCTCAAAAATTCAAAGTTTTTCCCTTTGGAGCCAAGTTTGAGCCTTTAAGCCTTTTCTTTGGAAGCCAAAATAATGGGGACAATTCCTTGGGTTAGTTAGTTTTTGCTATCTTATTTGTAAAGGAATTGGAGAGATAAGGGGAAAGTATAAAAGTAGTGTGCTTAATGTAAACAAAGTACAGGTTGTGAAATTGAGAAAGAATGCAAACATGTGCTTGGTCTTAAAAAAAAAGAAAAAGAAAGGATGTGTAAGAATAAAAAAAAGAAAAAGAAAAAAAAATGTGAAAGATTGAAAAAAATATAGAAAGAAAATCAAAGGATTGGAAAGTGAGTTGAAGGAGATAAATGAAGTGTTAAAAGTGCCTTGGGTTTAGAAAAGTGGAGTTATCTTTACTCTACTTGGGATATTTTTATTTTTAGTCACTTTTTAGCCAAATATTCCTCACCTACCAAAGAGCCTACATTATAACCAAAGATAAAGACCTTTCGGACTTTTGAAGCTTAATCACATTTAGTAGAGGAGGGAGTAGACTTTGAGCAAGCCTATGGTAAACTTTGCATGATGTATGATTTGAGAGTTTATGTACACATTACCCTTATACACTTTGAGAGTGAGAGAACACTTCCCATCTTTGGAAGTTTGTCACATGCGAGGGCTTGAATTCAAGGTGTTCCACGAGTTAGTAATGAAAGTGCACTAATAAGCCTTGCTTGATTTGATTGCGTTAATACATGTTTAAACTGTTATTCCATCTTTTGAGGCAATTATGACATCTACTCCTTGTGCATTCCGTGCGTCTATTCTTGTGTCTTTATTGTTTTGTTCGAGGACAAACAAAAATGTAAGTTTGGGGGAGTTGATACGCTCGGATTTTGCACTGTTTTAAGGCCATTATTTGGTCCGTTTTTGATGTCAAAGTCACTCTATACGTCCATTATTCGCATATTTTGTCTATTTTGGTATTTTGACGTGTTTTGTGAGAAATGTGCATAATTGAGCCGAAAAAGGGAGCCAAAACGCCAAGTTTGGGAATCTAGAGTTAGACGGCGACCGGCGACCGCCGCGGATGTGTGCGACGACCGTTGGCGCCCGGCGAGCAGATCAATGCAACGGTCCGCCTCAGAAAAATATTCTTGGAAGAGAAGTCTCGTCCGGCGACCGCCGGAAGATGTGCGGCGGTTCGCCGCCAAGGGAACATACTCTCTAGACTCCAATGCGGCGACCGCCGGCCAAGGTGCGGCGACCGCCGGAGAAAGGCGGCGAATCCGAGAAGCCCTAGATTTGCGCCCAGTTTTACCATATTTTGGATTTTTTCCTTCTACAACAAGGCATGGCTTTCCCCTATAAATAAGGCCTCAAGCTTCATCAAAAAGAGAACTTCTAATTGCAAAATATTTCATAGAGATCAAGGCTTAGAGTACTTCACTGGTGCAAGGAGTTGGAGCAGGATTTCAAGAACATCAAGAACGACAAGGATTCAACCTACGGGTTTTATTTGCTTTAGTTTTATGTTCAAATTGTCTTCCCTTCAATCTATGTTTTTAGCTTATTCAATTATGTGTATCTAAATTCATAGGATTCTAAGGATGTGTTAGTAACGACTTTGGTTATACAAGTTCTGTTTTCTATTTAATATCCATTTTGTTTTTACTTTGTTTCTTCCCTAAGTTAATCTTGATGCTTCATGATTGAGTGACACAATCGTGCATGATTTAATATAACTTACTTCATAACTGTGACAGAGTTCTAGCGAGTTAGGTCCACTTAGTAGACACTACAGTTAGCTTCCTTTAAAACGACACTGTTAATTGAGAGTGGGGACTTTTCAAGGGTCTTAGGAGCTTTTTGGAGTTATGTGTTAGGATTGACAACCCTAATCTTGTAATCAACGTTTGTTTCGCATGAGCATAATCTAGGTGACTCGTTCTATCAAAGTAATAACTGTGCTAGGGTATTGTAGTTGGAATTTTGTATAACCATAACTGTGAACACACATCCCTGGGATTCCCTTGTCTCTATTGTCTTTCTCTTGATTTATTTGCTTTTAGTTGATCTATGCTCTTATTTGCTTTTAGTTTTTCAAAAGTTTTCAAAACCCAAATGTTTTTCCAAATAGTAATTGAGTCTCAGTAGAGGATAGACACTTTGTGTTCGTCTTCCCCGTATTCGATATCCGGTACTAATCTTTAGCTATACTATATATACTCTGTATACTTGCAGGTTTATTTAGTGATAATAAAAAGTGCATCACCAACACATATCGGATTGAAGACATCTTTACCTCGGGTGAAAAAATCTCATCAAAATCAACTCCCTTCATTTGACTGAAATCCTTAACAACCAATCTTGCCTTGTATCTTGGTTTCGAAGAGTTCTCTTATTGTTTCAGTCTGTAGATCCACCTTTTCTTCCAAACTCTCTTACCCTTCGGTAACAACATCAAATCAAAAGTATCATTATAATGAAAAGACTTCATCTCATCTTCCATTGGTGGAAGTCCCAACCTGGGTTCCATCAACTCCACCGTTTCCTTCCTTACTTACTTCTTCAGGTTCGGGGTCTAGGAAGAACGGGTCCCTTGGTCGAGGTAGGAATCCCCCTAAATCTCCCTTCTGGAGGTCTTCCTGAATAAGGATCTCTCTGGGTCTAGCGCTTTCCTCTTGATGCAGCTGACTCTGTTTTCCTTCACTAGCCTGCATGGGCACTTCCTCATCAATTTCCAACGTTGGCCCTTCATAACCCCGCCCAGATCTCAAGGTGATTTGACTAATGTTTGCTCGGTCTGGCGGTTTGACGGTGGCGGGAAGTTTCCCTTCATTTCCTCGCATCTCATTCAAGGAGTCTGCAATCAGGGACAGTTGCTTTGCCAACATATCCATGGCGGCTTTATGTTCAGACTGAGCATCATGTAACTTGTGCACCACGTCATTGTTGGAGTGTAGGTTACTCTGCATGAACTGCTGTGAATTCACTAGATCGTGGACCATGTCATCCAAGCTCCTCTGTGATCTGGAGTTGAATTGACCAGAATTCGGTCCTTGACCTTGATTCTGACGATAGTTACCTTGATGATTGTTGTATTGGATGCCTGTAGTACGGTTGAAGTTGCCTTTCCTCCTGACCAGGGGGTTTCTCAATTTCCACTGGAGCATGCGGATTGCATTTCTCAATTGCATTTAGCAACGCTTTTTCCAGTTTATCGATCCTATCTTCCACCTTCTTGTCTTCTTATTCCATCACTGCATTGGCAGATCCTCTCCTCAATATGCTTCGCGGGTTACCATAGGCCTTCTTCGCCTCGATCAGCCTTCCCAAAGTTTCCCGAGCTTCACTTGCTTTATTCTTGGTAAAATTTCCCCCGCTCAAGGAGTTCATCAAGTCCTTTGATTCAGGGTTTGCACCTTCGTAAAACAGATAATAAGTCTCCGCTTCTATCATCCTGTGGTTCGGACAAGTATCCAGCAGCCCCTTGAAACGGGACCAATAAGAACTCAGAGACTCATCGTATTCCTGCTTGCACTCCTAAATCTCCTTCTTCAAGGCATTCGTCTTGTTGGACGGAAAAAAGTAATCCAAAAACTCTAGTTTAAAGTCCTTCCACGTGTTGATCGAGTCCGGTGAGAGTCTTAGCAGCCAAGTGTTCGCCTCCCCTTTGAGAGCAAACGGAATTGCTCGAAGACGGTAGTCCTCCTCTGTTGCCTCGTTGGGTCGCTTTTGAATGCTGCATAGTTTATTGAACTCGTTCAAAAATTCATAGGGGCATTCGTTCTTCCGTCCAGAGAAAGTGGGTAAAACTCCGAGTACATTCGTCTTGATATCGATCGCCCTCCGTCGTGGGTTCGAGACTATAGCATGAGCGGGTTCACCGTCGAGATGTGCGGTGAGTGACCCTATTTCCGAATCAGGATCTACTAGATGAGCCATATTCGGGTCCTCCTTCTTCTCGGTCTCGGAATGCTCTGGTTTTGTTGACGACTCCGGGTTCTCCTCTGTCGACGAATTCCACTCTTTTTCACTCTCTGACTCGAACGGGAATGGATCCTCCGTCCTCAATCCTGATCTGGTGGTGATGGTAGATGTAGATTCCTTGACTCGCCACTTGTATTGGCCACTCCCTGACCCAGATGAGCTTGCCCAACTTCCAGAATGGAAGCCTGCGTTCATAAGCTGTCAAGGAGAAAGAAAATAACAGAAATTAAAATATTTACACCAAATCCTTAAACGCAAATACAGTTAACGCCATCCATCTCCGGCAACGGCGCCATTTGAAACGTGTTGATCTGTGTTGTTTGTTACGGTGCGCACAGAAGGAAATAAACAGGTTCCCTTGGTCCAGCAAATCCACTAGATCACGCGGTCTAGGAACTCGTTGGTCGTAGGAAATCCTGGTCGTCGGACACACAGAGCACTCTTTCAAAAACCCTCAACCACTTTACTAAACCTAGTATAGGCAAGTAGGGATCGATCCCACAGAAAAAGATGCGTAATAATCATGTTCAAAGATTTGGACTTGTTTTTGGTGTTGGCTGCTGCCACGCATTTTTCTTGGGTTGAGGAAAACAAAATAAACTTGACTTGGGAATTTTAAAACGGCTACGCTAACAACTAGACCTAGGCGAAGCAACAAAAAAAACGACGCAAGGAAAATTTACCGCACAATCACTAGATCTAAAAGAAAAACTACTCTAATTACCTAGACCTGGGAAACAAACTGACTGTGGGGACCATGACTGAAAAAGCAGAGTACGGACGAAAAGTTGGCAGAATAACTAACTCGGGTACTAAATAACAGCGACATCATCTTCTTCAACCAAATTGCGTAAAAACTCATAAGAAAATCAACATGAACGAAATCAAAGCAGAGCAAACTAAATCTAAATCAAATTGATGCATAACAACGAAGAACTAAACGGATCTACAGATGCTAGACGAAGTAAAACAGGAAACAAGCAGAAAACTCAAATCCATTCAACAACTTCCCTTTCTCACTTCGGATCCAACCTCAGACGCAAAATCCACTCCGGATCCAAGCGTCCGACACATACTCCAACCAACAGAAACACTTCATCACTTCAGATTCAAACAACAACCTCCAATAAATCAACAAACCACAGATCTATCACCAAATTCCCAGATCGAGTACCACAACATCAAAATAAAACAGAGATCGACATAAAACTTGTTAAAATAAACTCTCAGCAGCAAGATCTACGTAAATCAACTTGAAAAATCACAACTAAACGCAAACCAACAGAAGCGAAAAGATAACAAGTAACATCAGCAGCCAAGTCGACTCCCAAAGGTGAAGTTCGACCGCAAAAGTGCAAAAACAACTGAAATTTAAAGAGATTGTATCTTCGCCCACACGCGGACGGTGTTGTACTGAAACTTTCTAAAGAAATGAACCCCTTCGTGACCCAAACTACCCCAGATCTCCCATTCCCAAGTGTGTGTTATGTGTGTGAGCTAAAAGAGAGTGAAAAAGTGATCATTTGTGCGTTGCATGCTCTTCTATTTATGGGCATTGGAGTGGGGCCCAGCGAGGTATAGATAGACTTTGTTGCCCTCATCTACTGACTCCCTCCGTCACGCCTTCTTTTCCTTTGAATTCTGCTCACTTCACTTCATTCCTTTGCTAGACCGTTTCCTTCAGCATTCCCTCGATCTAGCGATTTTATCACACACCTGGCTTAGGAAACATGTTAGACCCAACAAATTGTAACGCTTTTCACCATATAACCGATGCATGAAATTAGCCTTATCAAACTGCTCACACTTAAACCATACTTGTCCTCAAGTATAAAGACAAGAAAAGAAAAAGAATAAGGCGAATTACAAGCAAGGTTATCTCTTGACCGACTCCTAGACCTAGACACAAAGAAACACTAAAAAAAGTTTAAGAAAAACATACAAACACATAAACACATATACATGAGCTAGCTTTAACTTTTAGGCATCCGTCCCCACAAGATTAAGGTCAATTCAATAGGTTGCACTCCTCCAAATAGGCCCTTTCCCTTCCTTTACCTAGCCAATCTGTCAGCTTGTCAAGATAGCCTTTTACTTACCCGATTGTTGGATTCACTCGATCACTCATTCCTCACCAGGGATGTTAGGATCGATTCTCTCTTAAGTTAATGCTACACCACTGAAGCGTCGGGTTATGAGAGTTCCTCCTTTTCCTGGGTCAGGCTATTATCATTCCTGCCTTCTAAACAACTTCCCTCTGGACTTCGTCCAGCTTATTCCTCCTTTTTTATATATTTTTTCTTTTTCTTCTCCTTTTATATATATTTTTTCCCTTTTTCTTTTTCTCTCTGGACTTCGTCCAGCTTATTCCTCCATTCCTCCTCTCTTCTGGACTTCGTCCAGTTTATAACTCCTTACCCTGGACTTCGTCCAGCTTATACCTTCATAACCCAATTCCCATTTTTTTCTCCTTCACAGCTCTTCTCCCTAAGCATTCAGTGGTGGCCCTTAAACATGTGTTAGCTCGAAGTTATTTAAGGCTTATAACTCACTATTATAGTAGGGCTTCACAACTAAGTAAGTAGAGGCATCCTCCATCGTTCTCGCTTCACTCGGATTAACTAGGTTTATCAAAAGAAAAAGCTTCTAAGTTGAAATGCCTCCTATTTTCAATTACTTTCACTAAGGGGATCATGCCGTATTATATTCACTGGCTCATGCGACAAAACTTAGACCTACAGACTCTTAACATGCAGACAAAATAATGCATTGACTCCTCTCCCCCTCCCACTTCACTCAAGCTTGTCCCCAAGCCATCGTCGTGAAGGGGGGAAACCGAGAGATCAATGCAAAACAACAAAACAGGTTACAAAAATAGAAACTTCTCACACTTAGACCAAGCATTGGGCTAAGTGGGAGAAATAAAACACAATAAAACAGAAAATACAAACTTCTCACACTTAGACCACGCAGTGGGCTAAGTGGGAGAAGACACAAACAATTATAAGACACACATAGGTAACAGAAATAATAAGAAAAAAAAACTAAAAGAATGAAAATTAAAAGTTACTTGGTCATGGGATAATGATTCACTTCTGGGGCTGGCTCCCTCGAGAGCCAGACTGGGGTGGGATTCCGGGTCGGGTCATTCTTACTTTCTTCTTTGCTGGCTGCTCCAGTTCTTCCTCCTCCTGTGCTGCTTGTTCGAGTACTGGCTTCCTCACTATAGACTTTGATTTAGATGGGGCTGGAACTTGTTTGGGAACGAGCGGGGAGATCAACTGCTTGAGCGATAGCTGCGGTTGCCTGACGGAGGGACTGCTCTGAATGGGCTGCTTGACTTCACTGCTGGACCCAGGAGTTGCCTTCGAATGGGTCAAGGGGAGCGTCTGCTGCATCCACTTCAACATTTTCATTGAAAGCTCCACCGCTTCCGTCATTCGCTCATTTTGTTTGGCGCACTTCACCGCCAAATCTGCAATGTTGTCCCTCAGGGTCTTTACTTCCTCCCGATTCCCATTCAATTCCTTTCTGATCCCACCAAGTTCTTTTATCATTTCCCTCCTCATTGACTGCATTTCCTTCTTAACATCCTGGACTTCCTTGCGTAGCTCTTCAATTTCTTCACTTGGCATGGCTTCCTCGGCTTCCTCAGGCTCTGCTTTCACCTTATCTCCCAACGAGTAGAAGAGAGTCTTGGTGCCGTGAGTCTGCAGCAACCCCTTGTTGAAAAAATAATCAACGCTGAACACTTACGGGGGTTCGCACATGACTACCAACGGAACGGCCTTGGCAATCTTCATCTCTATGTTTCGTTGGAGGTAAGCGCCGAGGAGGTGGCAGGTATACATATGACGCGCAGGGTTGCTCATCATTTGGTGGCATGCCTGAGCCAGCCAATAGCCTAGGTGCACCTTCACGTCTTTTGCCATGCACCATGTAAAGTAGAGGTCAGTAGTTGTGAGAGCTGAATTAGCGGTACCCATCAAGTTGTAACTGACAAACGTCTGAGCAAAGCGGAGAATTCGGTCTACAATGTGGGAGGCTTTGGAGTAGCTGGACTTAAACGTCCCCACCTTGGGGTGCGTGATCAGTTCCCATGACGTTTGCACCTTGAAACCGAGCATGTTCTTCGGTACTCCAACCATCCTATCATTCCATGCCCCCTCTTCATCCTCGGCTTGGGTAAACAACCCCATCTGCAGAGACCATTCCCGAATACTCATCTCATACTCTTTATTAAAAAGCCTGAACATTATAGAATCCGCGTCGAGATCAGTGGTGTTCTTCAAACGAAAGGTGGAGAAAAACTCCCTTGCTAGATCCACGGGCACCCTCTCCTGGCTGTGCTGTAATAACCACTCAAATCCTATCGAATAGATACGAGTGCGGAATTCCTTGTCACATGCAATCATTTTAAGCTCCTTTGAGCTGTACTGCTTCCCAGATTTGGCCATCTTCCCAGCGCTACATCTTTCCTTGTACACTGCGATCCTCTTCTGGTCGTCGAACTGCCTCATCTCCTTTAACACCTCTTTAGTCAGCCAGACTTTCGGACGTCCTGGAATAGGCTCCTCTTCAGCTTCTTCAGAGTCATAGATGGGCTCAGGGATGGGCTCATCTTGTTCCTCGACAGAGGGTTCCTCGGTTATAGGGGAAAGGGTCTCCTCGACCTCCTTGACGGAGGGAGCTTTCCTAGACTGGGTAGATGAGGTCGCCGCCGCCTTTCCTTTCCTCGCCCCTTCCTTGGCCAGGCGGCGCTCCTCTGCCTCTGCAGCATCAGGAACTAAGTCATCGACTTCATCGAGGAGACTCCTCCTGGTGCGCCTCCTTTCTGCCCTCTCATCTATCTTAGGTTCATCTTCATCCTGGTCGCCTACTAGGTCCACAATCAATTTCAACCCTCCCACGGGCTCCGGTACTCCAGTCGTGAGTAGATCTGCTTCTTCCAACAGCCTTTCCGGGGTTTCCCCTTCACGTTCCACTATCGGGGTCACCCCCTCAATATAGATGGGGTTCTCCCCCCAGACACCGCTTGGGGTTGCCCCCTCTTCCACGAACTCAGGGGTCGCACCCCTGAAATCAATTGGGGTCTCATCCCCAGTTTCCAAAGGGGTTTCCCCCTCCACAACTTCATCTAAAACAGGGGTTTTCCCCTCACAAACTTCATCAGAAACAGAGGTTTCCCCCTCACAAACCTCCCTACCTTCAAAATTAGGGTTCTTATCTTCTTGCCCTTCTGTCTCCGCCATGGTTTCGTCGTTCGTCGGTCCGTCACCCCTCGGCCGTTCGTGTACTGCCTCCTCTTCCTCCGCCTCCCGTGAAGCGGTTTCGGCGCGTTGAGATTTAGAATCTTGTTGCCTTTCATCACGAAGATTTGCCGGTTGTGCAGCCGAGTCTGCCGGAGTCGTCAGTGGTGGTACGACCGGTGCGGACGTCATCAGGCTAGCGGCGAACATGGCATACACTTCTTTTGCTTTTTCGACGCTCCCCAATTTCTGCGTCAATTCCGCCAACAGGGCTGGGTCGTACACCGTGCTTTGTGAACTTCCGGTGCGTTGGGTTGAATCCATCACTGCAGATCTGAAAACAAGAGAAAATCTGGTCGAATTGGGTTAGGGTTTATTTTCTAGAGAGAGAGAACAAAAGTAGAGAGAAGGGGGAGTAAATTTCAGATATTCGTCGATTTGGGATTATTGGAGAGAGAAAGAGACGACGGTTGCTTTTCTGATGAAAGGATGGTGCAGTTGCAGGCATGATGTAAGCGACCGTACAACTTCCATAATTATCGGCAGATTTGAATTTCAAATTTTCTCGTCCCTCCTTAACCTCTTCCTTCAAGTTTCCCTTGATTTCTTCCTTAAGATTCTCCTCCAGACGACTCCCTAGACCATGACCTATATAAAAAAAATATGAAGGTTCCAGACTCCTAGGTCAAGGATAGAGTATAAACTATCGGTTTCCTTCGGAGTGTGGTGCTTCAAAAATATTTTTGGATTTTCTAGGTTTGAAAAGTAATTAAACTTTTTACACACTTTTTTAGAGTATTCCCGAGATTCCCTGGTTCAGTTTGTATTTTCAAAATTGTTAACCTACTATTTGACCTAGGAATTCATCGGGAATATCCTCTCGTCTGTCTAGGCGATAGTAGGGAATGCATGTAGTGGAACTCCGTCCACTACACACAACTCAGAATTATCCCTATAGACTTTTACTCTATGACCATTGACAAGGAAAGGAACAGAGTTAGGAGCACTTCCCTGGATCTGCACTGCTCCGTTGCGGATGCCGACGATGGTATATGGGCCGATCCATTTAGACTTCAATTTTCATGGCATTAGCTTGAGCCGGGACTGGAAAAGGAGCACTTTCTGTCCCACATGAAGTTCCTTGACCCGGAGATTCTTATCGTGCCATAATTTTGTCCTTTCATTGTACCACATGGCAGACTCAAATGACTCCAGCCGAAGTTCCTCCAATTCTTGCAATTGTAACTTCCTCTCTTCTTCGCAAGCTATCGGTTTCATGTTCAGTTCTTTCACTGCCAAGTACGCCTTGTGCTCAATACCAACAGGTAAGTGACACATCTTGCCAAACACAAGCCTGTAAGGCGACATTCCAATAGGCGTTTTAAAAGCAGTTCTGTAAGCCCACAATGCGTCTCCGAGCCTCTTGCTCCAGTCCTTCCTTGACGGATTAACTGTTTTCTCCAGTATCGCCTTGATCTCGCGATTAGAAATCTCTGCCTGGCCATTAGACTGGGGATGGTACGGAGTCGACACTCTATGGTGAACACCATATTTCTTCATCAAAGCCTCGATGGTGCGATTACAGAAATGAGTTCCTTGATCCGAGACGATGGCCCGAGGAACTCCATATCTTTTGAAAATATTGGCCTTCAAAAATTTTGCCACCTCCTTCGATTCGCATGCTGTGGTGGCCTTAGCTTCTATCCACTTAGACACATAGTCCACTGCAACCAATATATACGTGTTCCCACAAGATGATGGGAATGGTCCCATGAAGTCCATTCCCCACACATCAAAAATTTCGCACACGATCACCGGGACCTGAGGCATCTCGTCCCTCCTTGAAATTCCCCCCGTCTGCTGGCACCTCTCGCAACATTGGCAGAACTCAAAGGCATCCCTATTTAGCGTCGGCCAATAAAAACCGCTGTCCAAGACTTTCCTCGCTGTCTTCCTTGGTCCAAAGTGGTCTCCGCATGCTAAGGTGTGGCAATGAATTAACACATCTCTTTGTTCCCATTCGGGAATGCAGCGTCTAATCACTTGATCTGAGCACATTTTCCATAGGTAAGGGTCGTCCCAAAAGTAATATTTAGCTTCACTTCTAATTTTCATCCTCTGGGCCCGGGAAACTTCATCCGAACTTGGCATCTCTCCCGTGACCAAGTAGTTGGCTAAATCAGCAAACCACGGTTCTGCGTTCAGTGTGCGCTTTCCCTTATCTGATTCCCCTAGACCGGTCAGAGCTAAAACTGCTTCCCAGTTAAGTGGTCTAGGAAATTTCTCCAGAAGGTACAAATGCTCCTCGGGGAAGGCATCGGGTATGGCCTCTTCTGTTTCCCCCTGATGTATTCTGCTCAAGTGATCGGCTACTCTATTCTCCGTCCCTCTTTTGTCTCTTACTTCCCAATCAAACTCCTGCAAGAGTAACACCCAACGGATTAATCTCGGCTTAGACTCTTTCTTAGCCAGCAAGTACTTAATCGCCGCGTGATCCGTGAAGACTATAACCCTCAACCCAAGGAGATAAGGTCGAAATTTCAAACGAATATACGACCGCCAACATTTCCTTCCCCATGGTGTCATAATTTTTCTGAGCCTGATTCAGCGTCTTGGAAGCATAGAAGATCACATAGTTTTTTCCATCAATTTTCTGTCCTAGGACAGCTCCCACAGCAAAATCACTCGCATCACACATTATCTCGAAAGGATGATTCCAGTCTGGTGCCCTGATAATTGGTGCTGATACTAACCTGTCCTTAAGCAATTGGAACGCCCTTTCGCATCCTTCGTCAAAGACGAATTCCACATCATTATGTAACAACCGAGTGAGTGGTTGCGCGATTTTTGCGAAATCCTTGATAAATCTCCTATAGAACCCTGCATGGCCTAGGAAGCCTCTCACCTCTTTTTGGTTCGTAGGGTATGGTAATTTTGATATCACATCCACCTTTGCTTTGTCTACTTGAATACCTCTCTCAGAAACCACGTGACCCAGGACAATGCCTTCAGTCACCATGAAATGGCATTTCTCGAAATTCAACACTAAATGCTTCTCTTGGCATCTCTGTAACACTAGATCAAGGCTGGCTAAACAAGTATCAAATGAGTTCCCATATACGGTGAAATCGTCCATGAATATCTCAATGCATACTTCCAACAGATCCGAGAAAATGCTCATCATACACCGTTGGAAAGTTCCCGGTGCATTACACAATCCAAACGGCATTCTTCGGTATGCATAGGTACCAAAGGGGCACGTGAATGTGGTTTTCCCTTGATCCTCTGGATTAACGTAGATTTGGAAATAACCGATGTATCCGTCAAGGAAACAAAAATACTGTTTTCCAGCCAGTCTTTCCAGCATCTGATCAATAAAAGGTAGGGGAAAATGATCCTTCTTTGTGGCTTCGTTCCTGTAGTCGATGCACATCCTCCATCCTGTCACTAGTCTGGTGGGTACCAACTCATTTTTTTCATTCTTAACAACCTGTATTCCAGATTTTTTTGGTACCATATGTACAGGACTGACCCACTCGCTATCTGGAATGGAGTAGATGATCCCTAGGGCAAGCAATTTTAACACCTCCTTTAGGACCTCCTCTCGCATGTTCGGATTCAATTTCCGTTGTGCATCTCGATGAGCCTTCGCACCTTCTTCTAAACGAATGTGGTGCATACAAAGATCAGGACTTATTCCTACCAAATCTGAGAGAGTCCATCCTATTGCTTTCTTGTTTCTTTTGATAACTTCCAATAACTCCTTCTCTTGCTCCTTGGTCAGGTTGTTGTTGACTATTACCGGAAATGTCTCATCCTCCTCCAAGTAAGCGTACTTGAGGCCTGGTGGAAGTGTCTTCAGCTCCTTTTTTGTACCATTCGTCTCCTGGTGCAAGGGATTTTTGTCCGCAATTTCTGGTAACGCCTCCTTCCCAGACCCAGGAGATTTTTTCCAGACTAGCCACATGAGCCGATCCCTTAGATTTGGCTGACGCAGGACTTCTGCAGAATTCCATAATGGCCTCCATGAGTTCTTCATCTGTCAATTCCGCTGTGTTCATTGCTGCACACCATCCTACAACTTCTCTGTCAATCGAATGACTTAACTCCGAGTTGTCGATTTGTTCCTGTATCAATTCTGTCTCAAGATACTCTTGGACCAAGGGGTTAATAACATCAATAGCATAGAGATTCTCAACATCTAAAGGCCTTTTCATTCCCTCATCTATGCTAAAGGTATACTTCTCCCCGTTATAGTCCAAGCAAATTGTTCCATCAAAGACATCGATAATGGTCTTAGCGGTACGCAAAAATGGTCTCCCTAAAAGTACCCCACTGGACTCAGCAGACTCATTATCATTCATCTTGATCACATAAAAATCAGCAGGATATAGAAAATCATGCACTTTGACTATAACATTTTCCAACACTCCTTCAAGACAGATGCAAGTTCTATCTGCTAACTGGATCACTACCTTGGTAGCAACCATTCTCACTCCAGTCAACTTCTTATAGATCGAAAGCGGTAAAACATTTATTGACGCCCCTAGATCACACATAGCATGCTCGACCTTGATATCCCCTAGAGAGATGGGTAATGTGAACATACCTGGGTCGGTGCATTTTGAGGGCATCCTTCTCTTTTGTATCACAGCAGACACATTCTCCCCGATCACAATCTTCCCATCTGGCTTAGTCTTCCCTGCAATGAACTCTTTGATGAACTTGCTGAAGGCAGGCATTTTTAAGGCTTGCTAGAATGGCAGGTTGATTTCCAACTTGCTAAAAATCTCCATAAGATCCTCTGTATCATCTTTTTTTCTTCTTCGCTTCCCCGCGATATGGAAATGGCTTTGGTCGCTTTACTGCATTGGTGGAAGTCCCAACCTGGGTTCCATCAACTCCACCGTTTCCTTCCTTACTTACTTCTTTAGGTTCGGGGTCTAGGAAGAACAGGTCCCTTGGTCGAGGTAGGAATCCCCCTAAATCTCCCTTCTGGAGGTCTTCCTGAATAAGGATTTCCCTGGGTCTAGCGCTTTCCTCTTGATGCAGCTGACTCTGTTTTCCTTCACTAGCCTGCATGGGCACTTCCTCATCAATTTCCAACGTCGGCCCTTCATAACCCCGCCCAGATCTCAAGGTGATTTGACTAATGTTTGCTCGGTCTGGCGGTTTGACGGTGGCGGGAAGTTTCCCTTCATTTCCTCGCATCTCATTCAAGGAGACTGCAATCTGGGACAGTTGCTTTGCCAACATATCCATGGCGGCTTTATGTTCAGACTGAGCATCTTGTAACTTGTGCACCACGTCATTGTTGGAGTGTAGGTTACTCTGCATGAACTGCTGTGAAGTCACTAGATCGTGGACCATGTCATCCAAGCTCCTCTGTGATCTGGAGTTGAATTGACCAGAATTCGGTCCTTGACCCTGATTCTGACGATAGTTACCTTGATGATTGTTGTATTGGTTGTTAAACCCTTGATTTCCCTGATGGTTGTTGTACTAGCTACCAGACCCTTGATTCCCTTGATGATTTGGTTGAGAATTCTGGTAGTTCCCTTGGTTATTTCTCTGATGAGGTGGCACATAGGAGCTCCCTGGATTGTTCTGATTTCTGTTTCCCCAATTAGTATGGTCCTGATTCCTGTAGTACGGTTGAAGTTGCCTTTCCTCCTGACCAGGGGGTTTCTCAATTTCCACTGGAGCATGCGGATTGCATTTCTCAATTGCATTTAGCAACGCTTTTCCCAGTTTATCGATCCCATCTTCCACCTTCTTGTCTTCTTGTTCCATCACTGCATTGGCTGATCCTCTCCTCAATATGCTTCGCGGGTTATCATAGGCCTTCTTCGCCTCGATCAGCCTTCCCAAAGTTTCCCGAGCTTCACTTGCTTTATTCTTGGTAAAATTTCCCCCGCTCGAGGAGTTCATCAAGTCCTTTGACTCAGGGTTTGCACCTTCGTAGAACAGATAATAAGTCTCCGCTTCTATCATCCTGTGGTTCGGACAAGCATCCAGCAGCCCCTTGAAACGGGACCAATAAGAACTCAGAGACTCATCGTATTCCTGCTTGCACTCCTGAATCTCCTTCTTCAAGGCATTCGTCTTGTTGGACGGAAAAAAGTAATCCAAAAACTCTAGTTTAAAGTCCTTCCACGTGTTGATCGAGTCCGGTGAGAGCCTTAGCAGCCAAGTGTTCGCCTCCCCTTTGAGAGCAAACGGAATTGCTCGAAGACGGTAGTCCTCCTCTGTTGCCTCGTTGGGTCGCTTTTGAATGCTGCATAGTTTACTGAACTCGTTCAAAAATTCATAGGGGCATTCGTTCCTCCGTCCAGAGAAAGTGGGTAAAACTCCGAGTACATTCGTCTTGATATCAATCGCCCTCCGTCGTGGGTTCGAGACTATAGCATGAGCGGGTTCACCGTCGAGATGTGCGGTGAATGACCCTATTTCCGAATCAGGATCTACTAGATGACCATATTCGGGTCTTCCTCCTCCTCAGTCTCGGAATGCTCTGGTTTTGTTGACGACTCCGGGTTCTCCTCTGTCGACGAATTCCACTCTTTTTCACTCTCTGACTCGAACGGGAATGGATCCTCCGTCCTCAATCCTGATCTGGTGGTGATGGTAGATGTAGATTCCTTGACTCGCCACTTGTATTGGCCACTCCCTGACCCAGATGAGCTTGCCCAACTTCCAGAATGGAAGCCTGCATTCATAAACTGTCAAGGAGAAAGAAAATAACAGAAATTAAAATATTTACACCAAATCCTTAAACGCAAATACAATTAACGCCATCCATCCCCGGCAACGGCGCCATTTGAAACGTGTTGATATGTGTTGTTTGTTACGGTGCGCACAGAAGGAAATAAACAGGTTCCCTTGGTCCAGCAAATCCACTAGATCACGCGGTCTAGGAACTCGTTGGTCGTAGGAAATCCTGGTCGTCGGACACACAGAGCACTCTTTCAAAAACCCTCAACCACTTTACTAAACCTAGTATAGGCAAGTAGGGATCGATCCCACAGAAAAAGATGTGTAATAATCATGTTCAAAGATTTGGACTTGTTTTTGGTGTTGGCTGCTGCCACGCATTTTTCTTGGGTTGAGGAAAACAAAATAAACTTGACTTGGGAATTTTAAAACGGCTACGCTAACAACTAGACCTAGGCGAAGCAACAAAGAAAACGATGCAAGGAAAATTTACCGCACAATCACTAGATCTAAAAGAAAAACTACTCTAATTACCTAGACCTGGGAAACAAACTAACTGTGGGGACCATGACTGAAAAAGCAGAGTACGGACGAAAAGCTGGCAGAATAACTAACTCGGGTACTAAATAACAGCGACATCATCTTCTTCAACCAAATTGCGTAAAAACTCATAAGAAAATCAACATGAACGAAATCATAGCAGAGCAAACTAAATCTAAATCAAATTGATGCATAACAACGAAGAACTAAACAGATCTACAGATGCTAGACGAAGTAAAACAGGAAACAAGCAGAAAACTCAAATCCATCCAACAACTTCCCTTTTTCACTTCGGATCCAACCTCAGACGCTAAATCCACTCCGGATCCAAGCGTCCGACACAAACTCCAACCAACAGAAACACTTCATCACTTCAGATTCAAACAACAACCTCCAATAAATCAACAAACCACAGATCTATCACCAAATTCCCAGATCGAGTACCACAACATCAAAATAAAACAGAGATCGACATAAAACTTGTTAAAATAAACTCTCAGCAGCAAGATCTACGTAAATCAACTTGAAATATCACAACTAAACGCAAACCAACAGAAGCGAAAAGATAACAAGTAACATCAACAGCTAAGTCGACTCCCAAAGGTGAAGTTCGACCGCAAAAGTGCAAAAACAACTGAAATTTAAAGAGATTGTATCTTCGCCCACACGCGGACGGTGTTGCACTGAAACTTTCTAAAGAAATGAACCCCTTCGTGACCCAAACTACCCCAGATCTCCCATTCCCAAGTGTGTGTTATGTGTGTGAGCTAAAAGAGAGTGAAAAAGTGATCATTTGTGCGTTGCATGCTCTTCTATTTATAGGCATTGGAGTGCGGCCCAGCGAGGTATAGATAGACTTTGTTGCCCTCATCTACTGACTCCCTCCGTCACGCCTTCTTTTCCTTTGAATTCTGCTCACTTCACTTCATTCCTTTGCTAGACCGTTTCCTTCAGCATTCCCTCGATCTAGCGATTTTATCACACACCTGGCTTAGGAAACATGTTAGACCCAGCAAATTGTAACGCTTTTCACCATATAACCGATGCATGAAATTAGCCTTATCAAACATCAACGAGGTCATCATGAGTGTGAGAATCTGAACTCTCTGCCTTATCAATGTCATCAATAGTCTAGTCTTCACAAAACACCACATCACGGCTTCGTAGTACCTTTTTCTCAATAGGATCATACAATCTGTAACCAAACTCATCTTGACCATATCCAATAAAGATGTAGTGTCTTGCTTTAGCATCTAACTTTGACCTCTCATCTCTAGGAACATGAACATAAGCTTTGCAACCAAACATCCTCAAATGATCATACGAGGTGTTCTTCCCTGTCCAAACATTTTCTGGAACATCACCCTGCAAAGCAATCGTAGGAGTCAGATTAATAACATAAGAAGCAACACATAAAGCTTCTCCCCAAAATGACTGTGGAAGTTTCGACTCCAGTAGCATGCATCTGACCCTATCCATCAATGTTCTGTTCATCCTTTCAGCCAACCCATTCAACTGAAGCGTCTTTGGTGGCGTCTTCTGGTGTCTGATCCCTTGTTGCCTACAATACTCCTCAAACGGTCCACGGTACTCACCACCATTGTCTGTCCTAATGCACTTAAATTTCTTTCCAGCCTGTCTTTCTGCTAAGGCCTGAAACTCTTTGAACTTGTCAAATACTTGATCTTTAGTCTTCAAGCATATACCCATAGCTTCCTGGAATGATCATCAATAAATGTCACAAAATAAGATGCACCACCATTAGTTTTTACCTTCAAAGGACCACAAACATCTTAGTGAACCAAATCCAATAAATTTGGTTGCCGGTGAGAAGGATTAGTTTTGAAAGATACTCGATTTTGCTCCCCTTTAAGGCAATGAGAACACTTTTCAAAACTAGAACTTTGAGCACCTTGAAGAACATTCTTCTTCACCAAAGTTTCAAGTCCTTGGCACTAATATGACTCAACCTTTTAAGCCACAAATCTGGTGAAAATTGTTTACCAACAACATTCACTGAGTCATCTGAAAATTGAAGCTTCCAACATATACAGATTTTCCTTCAACTTCGAACTTTTAGCCAATATCAAGGACCCTTTGCTGATCTTCCATTTTCCATCAACAAAGTTATATCCATAGCCATCACTATCAAGTCTCCCAATGGAAATCAAGTTTAGTCGAACATCTGGAGCATGTTTGACATCTCGAAGTAGCACTGTAGAACCATTCTTCATTTTCAGATGAATATTTCCAATGCCTATAACTTTAGTAAGACCAGTGTTGCCCATCCTCAATGGACTAAAATCACCTAGGGTGTACGTGCTGAAAAACTCTCTTCTGGGAGTGACATGGGCTGCGGCACCTGAGTTGCCAATCCAACATATATCGGAAGAGACCAAATTAATATCATGGTCATCAGAAACAATGACAAGATCATTACTTGTAGCAGCAGCAACACGATCAATACTATCTTCTTCAGACCTCTCTGTATTCTTATTATTCCAATTCTCCTTGTCTCCTTGTTCTTCAAAGACCAACAATTTTTCTTGATGTGACCTGGCTTGTGGCAATAATGACACTCAACATCCTTGTATTTGGACGATCTAGACTTGCTTCTACTCTTTCCACTATTACCTTGACCTCTATTTGGTTTCTCCCTCTCTGCTCGTAAACAAGACTTCATTCTGCGACGACGATGTGCCTTGAGTCTTCCTTCGAATTCTTCATTGAGAATTCCATTCTTGGCATAATCAAATGAAATTTTTTCTCCAGGAGCAGAGTTAGTGTGTGAGACTCGAAATGTCTCCCAAGAGTCAGGTAAAGTATTGAGTAACCATAAACCAAGTATCTCGTCCTCAAAAGGAACACCAACACTAGACAACTGATTTAACACGCCGTGAAACTTGTTCACATGATTCGATATAGACGAACCTTCAGAGTATCTCAAGTTAATCAACTGTTTCAGCAAATAAAGTTTGTTGTTACCTGTCTTGGAAGCGTACAGCTTCTCAAGAGTATTCCAGAGTGTCTTCGCATTTTTTTTTCATTTTCAACAAGATTGCGAACATTGTCGTCCACCCACATTCGGATATAACCACACACCTGTTCATGGTTAAAAGCCCAATCGTCATCATTCTTTAACAGCGGCTTCTCAGAGCCGAACACAGGTTGATGCAAACTTCTCACAAATAAAAGATCATTCATCTTGCCCTTCCGAATGTGATAATTCATTCCATTCAAGGAAACCATTTTGCTATTATTAATTGCCTCCATAATTCAAGCAAATCAAACAACCACAACCGTGGCTCTTGATACCACTCTGTTGGGAGGAATGGCCTAATTCTGAGGCGCAACGGATAAACAAACATCCCCAATTGCAAGAATATGATAGGAGCACAATACAATAGCAACTAATGTGGACGAATTCATAATATGATAATGAGAAACGATAATGAAAATATCAACACCAAGATTTTTCGTGGAAAACTCTCTTCAATGTAAAGAGATAAAAACGACGAGACCCACCGGTCTACCAAATTCATTATCACCAAGGAGAAAATATAATCAAAAAGTTTACAATGATATCTAATCCTTAAAAACACAACGAAGGCATTAGATAATCAATACAACTTCAAAATAGATAAAATAAACATCTCAGAAAAATACAGTCAAATTCAGAAATTTATAAGTGAAGATCTAACCGTTAAAATTCAATTTCCTTCGGTCAGAATGAAGAACAACCAGTCTTCTACCAACATTTAAAATTTCAAGTCGATCAGACAATGTTTAGACCTCCGACCAAGACAAAACCCGAGACTGCGCAGTGCAGAAACTTGGAGAATACTCTTTTCCCCTTCTTTACTTCTACACGTTTTTCTCTCTCTCTTCTCTCAATTATTTGCGGCTCCTACACACTTGGTAGGTATTTATAAGTTCTCCAGAGACCTATTTAAGTAAATAAATGGGCCAATAATATTTGGTTCTTTATTCCACAAGTTGGGAACGCTAACCCAACCTATGACAATTTAGATGCCGACTTGGATGATTCAGAAGAAGAAGCATATGGAGGCAAGGGCTCTGTGGTGCGTCAAACAAAAGCTTGATGGATATGAAGATGGTAAAGTGAGAAGTGTTCATGGCCAGGTACTTGTTCATGTTAACATACTATGAAATCTCATTTGATCGGTGGATAGTGGTGGGGATTCTGACACAAGACGGCGAATTAACGAAGAGTTGCGGGAGTTGCGGGCCTATACATCGAGCTGTAGTATCTCGGGACCACGTCGCTGCCCACCAATGGTTGTTTGACGATTACTTCGTTGAGCAGTCGCGGTTTGCGGAGAACTTTTTCCGGCAGCGTTTTAGGATGCACCGGCCGCTATTTATGAGTATCGTGAACGCTTTAGAGCGTCGATACAAGTATTTCAGGTTCAGGGAGGATGCGAGTGGTAGACCCGGTTACATGCCTGTATAGAAGTCCACCGTCGCAATCAGGCAGTTGACCTACGGAGGCGCAACCGACATGTTCGACGAGTACCTCCACATCGGTGAGACGACTGCCCACGAGTGTTTGAAGTATTTTTGTCAGGCGTCATTCACATGTTCGGGGTTAGGTATCTTCGGAAGCCTATCCCCAAGGCTGCCAGGATCTAATGGATATGCACGGGTCGGTGCACGGATTTCCCGGCATGTGGGGCAGCATATATTAGATGCATTGGGAATGGAAGAATTGCCCCAGCGCCTGGAAAGAGCAGTTAACGACCAGCTTCAAAAGCAAGAATCCCACGATAATCCTCGAAGCCGTAGTTGATTACCAACTATGAATTTGGCATGTGTATTTTGGGTAGCCAGGTTGAACAACGACATCAACGCCCTCCAGTCGTCGCCCTTTTTCAATGAGCAGTGCATGGGCGTTGGTCCGACCATCAGTTTCGTCGCCAACGGCAACCATCACGATATGAGCTACTATTTGGCAAATGGGATATACCCTAGGTGGTCCGTCTTTGTGAAGACGATTAGATGCCCAACAGATCCAAAGAACATATACTTTGCGCAATGTCAGGAGGCGGCGCGCAAGGATGTAGAGCGGCATTTGGTGTGCTCCAGGCTCAATGGGCGATGGTGAAGGGTCCAACATGTTTGTGGTATGGGGACTGTATTGCTAATGTCATGTATTGATTCACTTGGATTTTACATGATATGAGGGTAGTTTTACTTGGTTTTCATCATATATTGTGTACTTTGAGACATGGTTATAGCTACTTCTCTATTATGTTGGTATTTTGACCATTTTGTGAAGAATGTGTAGAAAAATGTACAAAATATGTGGATGTGCAGCTGCTCAATGTTCGAGACAGCTTATCTGGAGATTTTGAAGTCCGATTCGCATGTAATTCATACCATTCTCTTCATCTTCGAAATAGCTTCGCGCGGATATCTTAAACGTCTCAATCGAAGTTCGGTAAAAGAAGTTATGGCCGTTTTACCAAGACTGCGCAGAGCAGTGACATAGCTGGCGACCCGCCAGCAAAAGACGAGAAAAATGCCGTAAGCAGCTGGCGACTCGCCAACTTCAATGCACACCCAACCTGGCGACCCGCCAGCTTCGTTCGACAGTTTATTTTGGGCCCAAAGTCAACCCTAGGTATATATATGCCTAGGAAACGCCTCCAAACACAACTTAAACGCCTCCTACCCCAAAAATACCACTTTTTCACCTAGGAAGAAGAGAAGAACGAGCAGAGGACGAGTATTCATCGCAAGATTGAAGACGAAGCCTCCAATCCGCCCAATCCAATTCTAGGAGTTTCTACCTTTAGTTGTATTCTTGTTCAAACAATGTTTTTGAATATTTTTTTGACTTTTGTGTTGAACATGAGTAGTTAAATCCTTCGTAGAGTTCTACGGATACAATGATTCTTATGTTTAATTGATTTCCTTTTTCTATGCCTTGGCTCATGCGGTTATTTTGACTTCTCTTGTGCTTATACATTTATTTGATTGATCACCTTATAAATGCATGTGGATTTTACTGCAATACCTGGGAAGTGAGTAGTTTAATTTGAAAGAAGAGAAGTTGACGCCTTTGCCAATATAATCGACAGATTTGAGCCTTTGAACGAAGCTAAGTATCTTAGGAGCTTTTAGGAGTTGTTACCTTAGTTCTAGGAAGGAGACTTCGGTTCTAGGTAGCAATCTACAAATTATATGCTTTGAGAAAAGATATAGTTTTACCTTAGTGATAGCTTAATAACCCTTGAGACCCTTTGTTGGCATAGTTAGGAAGTTAGTTGAGCATAGGATAGTTGTTATCGATGCCGTAGGATTCTACCATTCTCATCCTTGATCTACATCTGTTTTCTTATTTGCTTTTAGTTCTCTAGTTGTTTTTAATTGTTTTTACCTTGCTTTTAAGTAGATTTAGAAACACCAAAACTTTCCGATTCATCTAGATAGTAGTTGAGGTTGGTTCGTGGTAATTAGGTTGACACTGATTGTCTCTGTGGATACGACACTCTTTGCTTACAATTTGCTACATTAACCCCGTACACTTGCGGGTATACTTGTGTTAAAAATAAGTTGAGTCAAGTTTTTGGCGCCGTTGCCGGGGATAATTTTGTGTTATTATAGCCTAATATCGTGATAAAAATTAAGATTACTAATCTAGATTTGCTTTATTTTATTTTCTTTTTGAGTTATTCTCACTTTTGTGTTTTTCTTTTCAGGTTGTATGCTCACTCGCTCTAAGGGGCAACCATTAGAGTTATTCGATCCTGAGATCGAAGCATCCAACCGAAGGAGAAACACTCAGAGAAGGCTCAACTAAAGGCGATCACTTTCGCCTCTTAAGAGAGAACCGCCTATTCCTGTTGCAATAACAATGGCGGACAACGGAGAGAACAATGCACCACATCCAGATCCGGTAGTCCAACAGCTCCATTTACAACTTGCAGATTTGGTGAAACAGGTTAAAGAAAAGAATGAACTACAAGCCACAGTGCCAGTGCAAAACATGTACGCTTACAGAGAGGTGGAGAACCCACCAATTGGCAATGATGGGATCGATGCCAATCATTTTGAGCTCAAGCCAGGATTGCTTAATATGGCTGAGGCTAATGCTTTTGCGGGGGAGGCCAATGAAGATCCCAACAAGCATCTTACTAAGTTTATTCAGATCGGTAACACGGTGAAGCTTAATGGGGTGAGAGATGAACAAATCAGACTAAGGCCGTTTCCATTTTCCTTGAGAGATGATGCTAGAGACTGGTACGACAGCATGGGGTCAGGATCTGTTAAAACGTGGGATGCCATGGTAGACTTATTTTTGGAGAAGTATTTCTCACCCAGTGAAATTCTAAAGAGGCAAGCAGAGATAATTCAGTTTCAGATGAAGCCTCATGAGACAATCCGAGAAGCATGGGCTAGATTCAAGACACTGCTGAAAAGATGCCCCAAGCATGGTCTAAGTCCGGGACACCAAGTCATAACTTTTTATAGGGGGTGTACTCCAGATGCAATGCGTGAACTGAATTGGAGCGTCGGAGGAGCACTACTTCAATTAGGAGAGAATGATTCCATGCAAGTGATTGAAAGAGTAGCTTCCACTGATGAAGGATGGAATAATGAAAGAAACAAGTCATACAGGGTGGCCTCTGTTGTAGAAGATGATAGAATAGACAAGCTGTCTCAGCAGCTAGATCTTTTGACCACTCAATTGGGAATCATGGAGATGAGACAGCCTGGACCAGAACTGTAGGGAGGAGTTGAAGATGTGAACTATGTGCACCAAGGAGGAAATAATAGGAACTTCAACAACTATCGCTCCAACCAAGGTGGTGGTAACTACAACAATTATGGTAACAAGGTGCATCTCAATCTTTCATATGGGAATCCCAACATTGCTCTGCAACCACCGCCAGGATTCACAGTATCTAATGGGTTGGTAGAACAACAGAAAAAGCCTACTACTGAAGATATCTTGGCAGCATTCATGAATCAGACTACCAAGTATATGGAGAAAACAGACAAGTACATGGAGAGCAGTAGTCAAAGGCTGGGGAAGGTTGAGAATGACGTGCAAAGTTTGAACGTGCATATGAAGAGCATTGACACTCAGATAAGTCAAATTTCTCAAGCTGTAGGTGTCCATCATCAGCCAGGGCAATTTCCACCACAAACCATAAACAATCCCAAGGACTGCAAGGCCATAAACTTGAGGAGCGGTAAAAGCTATGAAGGACCTTCCATGCCTGTATAGGAAAAGAAGAGTACTCCAGAGGAAGATGTCAGAGCAGAAGAGAATTCCAAGGGAAAGAATAAGGTGGACATTCAGACCAAGAAAAACGCAATGCCAGAAAAGCTGCCCCCTCCCTCCATTCCTACGACAGTTAGAGTGCCCTTCCCATTTGCGGTGAAGAAGAAGAAGTTGGATGAGCAATTCTCCAAATTTCTCGATATTTTTAGGAAGGTGCACATTAATATACCATTGGTGGAAGCTCTGCAAGAGATGCCTACGTATGCAAAGTTCCTAAAAGATGTGCTCTTCAAGAAGAAGAAGTGGATTGATTATGAGACGGTGAACATATCTGAAAACTGTAGTGCGATAATTAAAAAGAAGCTACCTGCCAAGCTTAAAGATCCTGGGAGTTTCAATATCTCATGCGTCATTGGAAATGACAGACAGATAAAGGCACTGTGTGATCTGGGGGCGAGCATAAATTTGATGCCATTATCATTTTTCAGAAAGATGAAGATCGGCACTCTCAAGCCGACTACAATCACACTCCAGATAGTAGATAGATCAGTCACCTATCCTAAAGGAATTGTTGAGGATGTTCTGGTGAAGGTACATGACTTCATATTTCCCGTCGATTTTGTAGTGTTGGATATGGAGGAAGACATGAATGTGCCGCTTATCCTAGGGCGCCCATTCCTAGCAACGGGAAAAGTATTGATAGATATAGCAAAGGGAGAGCTCACTCTTCGTATGGGCAACAAACGACACATTTTGTCTATCTATAATGCTATGAAGAGTCGTGAAGATGAGGAACTTGTTATGAAGATGGAGTGCAAAACTGTGCATGTTGTAGAGGTCCAAAAGACACGAGCAATTGAGTCCGCTTTGGGGAATTTTTCATTGCCACGGTGGATGTTTGGTTCTTGTGGTGGATCACTTTCTAAAGAAGAGACTGCACCAAATTCTAAAGTGAAGGAGAAGAAAACAAAAGTTGCAAATTCACCCAAAGTGAAAACCAAAATTTGTGATGGAGCTTTGAAAACTACTTGGTGGAAGAAGAGATTGGCTAGATCATATGCTTCCAAGATTGATAGAAAATCCAACACCACCATTTATGGCGTGACATGATGCAGCTCATGGAGGATGTCGAGCCAACGACGATAACCAAAGGCACTGTAGGGGAGGTAACCCCTAGTAGGTAACTCTTAATTTTATCGTTTCATTTTGTTTTTGGTGTGGTTTTTGTTGCTTGCTTACCATGTATGTCTCCCTTCTCTACCAACTTTTCAAACTTATTCTTTGCTTAGCTTTGAATAAGTTTGGGGGGATGATATGGTGGATAGGGACACTAACGAGGTACGTATCTTATTACTTTTGTTGCTTTATTTTGTTTTAGTATAGAATTATTTTGTTAGAACTCTTTGAATGCTTACTTTGATTGGTTGGGTTTTGAAATTGAATTGAAAAATTTGGTAGTAATTTGGGTGAAGACTAGTCGTCTATGATAAAAGAACCTTCCACTTTGAGTTATCACTTGACCATTGACTTGAGAGTTTGAGTAATATGATGCATAAGTAACAAATTGCTTGTTTGTCTTGATTCATGCTATTTGCCCAGTGAGACTTGAGCTTTTAATTCTTTCATGTGTGATTTATCATCAAATGTGTATGTGTTTCTAGAACTTGCTCCTTGTCTTCTTGAGTCTACATAGTGACCTTAGAGATATGGGAAGATGTTAGGCCATTGTTGTTAACCTTATTTTTACCTAAACACTAACCTTGCTATATAATAATACCCTTGATAGCCAAGTTTGAGCCTATTGCCTTTTCTTTTGTTAAGCTAATCAAAGGGGTTGGGAATCCTAGACTCTAGAATTGTTGAGCTATGAAAAGAAGAGTTTGGAGAGTTTAGTTGTTGAAAGAAATTGGTCGTGTTTAGCTTATCAAGTTGAAAGTTGGTTGTACTTAGAAAAAAAAAGAAAGAGAGAAAGAAATAAAGAATGAGAGAAAGAAAGGAAGAAAAAAAAAGAAAAAAGAAAAAATATAGTATACAGAGAATAATTTGAGGTCTTTGGAAGTTCAGAAGAAATTAGACAAAGTCTAGTTATTGTTGAGAAGTGTTTTGGTGAATGGTTGAAGTTGAAAGTGGATTGTGTAATGTCTTAGAATTTCACATCTTATTGGGTATTTAGTCACTTTAGCCAAATATTACCCTACCTTACCAAAGAGCCTACATTATAACCTAAACAAAAGACCTTTCGGACTCTAGATTTATTGTCACACGAAGTAGAGGAGAGGTTAGACATTGAGCAAGCCTATGGTAAACCATGCATTTTTGATTGATTTGAGTGTTACTTGATATCCTATACACTTTTGAGTGAGGTGAATATACACACATATATACATCCCGAGTGAAGCATGAATCCAAGGTGATATACGAGTTAGTAGTAAAAGTGCATTCGACGGCTTAACTTGATGGAATTTGTATTGTGATATGCTCCTTTATTCCGTATTCTTTGAGACGATGATGATGTCTAAAACTCTTTTGAATCCAAGTTTCTTCTAGTTATTTTTCTTCATTGCTCGAGGACTTGCAATTGTTTAAGTTTGGGGGAGTTGATTCACTTGGATTTTACATGACTTTAGAGGGTAGTTTTACTTGGTTTTGATCATATATTGTGTACTTTGAGACATGGTTATAGCTACTTCTCTATTATATTGGTATTTTGACCATTTTGTGAAGAATGTGTAGAAAAATGTACAAAATATGTGGATGTGCAGCTGCTCAATGTTCGAGACAGCTTATCTGGAGATTTTGAAGTCCGATTCGCATGTAATTCATACCATTCTCTTCATCTTCGAAATAGCTTCGCGCGGATATCTTAAACGTCTCAATCGAAGTTCGGTAAAAGAAGTTATGGCCGTTTTACCAAGACTGCGCAGAGCAGTGACATAGCTGGCGACCCGCCAGGTTCGCATGCAAACGAACCTGGCGACCCGCCAGCAAAAGACGAGAAAAATGTTGTAAGCAGCTGGCGACTCGCCAGCTTCAATGCACACCCAACCTGGCGACCCGCCAGCTTCGTTCGACAGTTTATTTTGGGCCCAAAGTCAACCCTAGGTATATATATGCCTAGGAAACGCCTCCAAACACAACTTACACGCCTCCTACCCCAAAAATATCACTTTTTCACCTCGGAAGAAGAGAAGAACAAGCAGAGGACGAGTATTCATCGCAAGATTGAAGACGAAGCCTCCAATCCGCCCAATCCAATTCTAGGAGTTTCTACCTTTAGTTTTATTCTTGTTCAAACAATGTTTTTGAATATTTCTTTGACTTTTGTGTTGAACATGAGTAGCTAAATCCTTCGTAGAGTTCTACGGGGAAGATACAATGATTCTTATGTTTAATTGATTTCCTTTTTCTATGCCTTGGCTCATGCGGTTATTTTGACTTCTCTTGTGCTTATACATTTATTTGATTGATCACCTTATAAATGCATGTGGATTTTACTACAATACCTGGGAAGTGAGTAGTTTAATTTGAAAGAAGAGAAGTTGACGTCTTTGCCAATATAATCGACAGATTTGAGCCTTTGAATGAAGCTAAGTATCTTAGGAGCTTTTAGGAGTTGTTACCTTAGTTCCAGGAAGGAGACTTCGGTTCTAGGTAGCAATCTACAAATTATATGCTTTGAGAAAAGATATAGTTTTACCTTAGTGATAGCTTAATAACCCTTGAGACCCTTTGTTGGCATAGTTAGGAAGTTAGTTGAGCATAGGATAGTTGTTATCGATGCCGTAGGATTCTACCCTTCTCATCCTTGATCTACATCTGTTTTCTTATTTGCTTTTATTTCTCTAGTTGTTTTTAATTGTTTTTACCTTGCTTTAAGAAGATTTAGAAAAACCAAAACTTTCTGATTCATCTAGATAGTAGTTGAGGTTGGTTCGTGGTAATTAGGTTGATACTGATTGTCTATGTGGATACGATACTCTTTGCTTACTATTTGCTAAATTAGCCCCGTACACTTGCGGGTATACTTGTGTTAAAAATAAGTTGAGTCATGTATGCATGTATTATCATGCATAACATGATTGTCGAAAATGAAGGTCCAGAACTGATTAATTGAGCCAATGAAGATGCTAATGCTGCCGGTCCAAGCCACGACGTGGCCACCGCTAATGTATGAATGGGGATACCTCATGGGGTCGCCGATTGGGTCCGTGCATTTGCCGATCTTCGACAACAAGAAGCTCATATTCGACTCCAAAAAGATATAATTGAAGAGTTATGGATGTGGAGGAGTACACATCGATATTTATAATGTAATTTGTTTGAATCGTATTTTTTTTGTTGGATTGTACTATTTTAATTTTTTTATTTAATAAAATTGTTGTTGCACTTTATCCGTCCGTATTTGTGTCGAAATTTTAATTCCGTAATTGTGTATTTGTGAATTTTTATGATTGTCCTTGTCCGCCGAGATGTTCTAGTGCTTGTCCGCTATTGTGCAGGGAGATGTCTTAGTGTTTGTCCGCTGGGATGTCCATACTATCGTGGATGCTCTTAGATGTGTGAATTGAATTTGTAGAGTTGCTATCTTGATTATACTCCAATATATATGATTATTTTGGTGTGTGTACCTTAGTGATTTGTTTGTATTGGAGGTACATTGAATCGAATAGATTTATGTCGTTTGTAATTGCCTATATGCGCTATGTGATTGCTTACGAGCATCCACAACTCCATTTCCAATTCATCTCATCTCTACACTATTTATGTACTTTGCCCCACCTTTCACTCCATCTCTTCAAACCATCTCATCTCTTAACTATTTCATTTCTTCACTTAAAAAAAAACATTTCATCCAAAAAAATAATAATTTAAAAAATTAATCAAAATACCCAAAAATAACAAATTAAAACCCTAAAAATTTTAAAAATATAAATAATGGCAACTTTTTTGAAAAAAAAATGAATTATTAAAAAAAAAATTTAATAAAAGCCTATTTTTTGAATTTGGGAAATTGGAAAAATTTTATTAATTTTGGTATTTTTGAATTATTTTGATTAAGAAAAGGGTAATAAACGACGCCCACTCATAGGCCAGCGAGTGGACCTCACAACTCAATCCAAGCTCGCCACGTGGGGGGAGCGTGTGGCGAGCTGTCTCCAAAATTTTTCCTCCCAGCGAGATATTATGCAGCTAGGAGGCTTGCAGCCCGGTCTCTTAGCCATCTCATCTTGACAAGATGAGATAGAGATAGTTAAGAGCCGGGCTGCGATTGCTCTAATGTTTGGAGTTTGGTTATGATGAGCTATCATGTTAAGGGTTGGAAAGTGTTATGATTGATTTGTAAGTGTTATGATTAGAAAGTTAAATGCTAACATAAAAATAAAAGGCTAGAGTTGTGACTTGGAGTGAATTCATCATACTAATTTCGAGTTATCAATTAAATATTGCATATCAATTTTTTTTATGTTGTAATAGTATTATTATTTATTGTCTTTGATCACATCATTATTATCCCGCGTCAATAAATAACGGTAACAAACAAAAAAAATGAACGATTTTTTATTTTAAAAAAGAGGGTTGTCGAATATTCGAGAGAGACGATATGGAAGAAAGGCGGTGTTTGGTTTGTAAATTGATTATTGATTATCCCCAAATTGGAATAATTGCAGCTAGGGTTTCCTACTTTCTCTATATATATGTCATGTCTTTCCGTTCCTCCTCAACCACTCGCTCTCCTAAGGAATTTCCCTACCTTCCTTTCTCTCCTCTCTCTATATTTTCCTTTCTTCTCAGCATAACTAAGGTATTTTTCTTATTCCTTTTCCTATCGGGGTTTATCGCTTTGTTTAATTGCTGTTTTCGATTTTATATTTTTTGATTGGATTCGTCATGAGCGGTATCGTCGATATCTATTCTACTATCCGTTGTTTCTGCATAATCGGGGGCTTTCGATCTGGATTTGCTTTTGATTTGAATTTCGAGTGTCGAATATTATTCGATTGGATTAAGGTTTGGATTGTTGACTTGTGCTTCAGAGGATTTAGATTGAATTTTTCCGGTTTTCCGATTTGGATCTCTGGGTTGTGGTTGTGTAACTGGATTGGGTTCTCTGATTGAGATGGAGGATTATGATCGAGTTTCCGTTTTGTCTGTTTCTAGATGAACTGATGAGTATGCGTTAAGGATTAGTTTTTTTGAATCTTTATACGTTATTCAGTAATTTTATACTGATTAAACTTTAGTTTTGCTAGCTTGATGATCGAAGTTCTTGTTAGTTTTGTGTGGGGAAATACTGGTATCCTGTATATGCTGGTTGGTTTTATCTGTTTTAAATATTGAATTTATGTGGTGTTATTATTACACTGCATTGCCATATAATTTGTGTTAGTGCCCACATATATAATTGACAGCATGTTCTTGGTTCAGATTATAACTTCATGATACAGATAAACATGGCGTTATCCTAGTTTTGGATGATTTTCTATTTTTGAAGGGTTTTTTATATCAATACAAAGTCATCGTTACCTTATTTTGGAATCTTGTGTTTGTATGCAGGGCTTTGGCTTGTGGACTTGCAGTAATTGCAGTCAGCAAAAGTGGAGTGTCTCAAGTCAGAAACTTCTTTTATGTCTGAGCAGGCATCTCTGTTTTTATTATCAATTGGGTTGCTTGGGGAGTACTGTCCTTCACAGAGGAAAAAGGATAGAAATTCGGCACCTCTAGTTGGCTGCATGCATCTCAAGTCACACCAAGGTCATAAAATACGAGGTCAAGACTGCCAGTTTTTGGTTCCAGCTCCTTTTCTGTGGAATTCTTACAATTTTGGAGGAGTAAATCTTGCAGAACAGAAAACCTTGCGTCCATACTGACAGAGATTGTTACTTTTTAACACCTGCAAAATGGCTTTGCAAAACATTGGTGCTGGAAACAAGGATGATGCCTTCTATAGGTATAAGATGCCCAGGATGATCACAAAAATCGAGGGCCGTGGTAATGGCATCAAGACCAACATAGTCAATATGGTTGACATTGCTAAGGCTTTGAGTAGGCCGGCCTCTTACACAACCAAGTATTTTGGCTGTGAGCTGGGAGCTCAATCAAAGTTTGATGAGAAGACTGGAACTTCCCACGTCAATGGATCTCATGATACTTCAAAGCTTGCTGGACTTCTTGAGAATTTCATCAAGAAATTTGTTCAGTGTTATGGTTGTGGGAACCCTGAAACTGAAATTATCATCACTAAGTCACAGATGATCAATCTCAAGTGTGCTGCTTGTGGTTTTATATCAGAGGTTGATATGAGGGACAAGCTCACAACATTCATTATCAAGAACCCTCCTGAGGCTAAGAAGGGAGGTAAGGACAAGAAATTGAGGAGGGCTGAGAAAGAGCGACTCAAGGAAGGAGAGGCAGCTGATGAAGAGCTGAAGAAGCAAAAGAAAGAGGCTGCAAAGAAGAAGGTGTCATCTGGTAGTTCCAAGGATGCAGTATCAAAATCTTCAAAGAAGAAATCCCACTCTGATGAGGACCATTCTCCACCTGGTAGCCAAAAGGATGATCGTGAAGTGGCTGAAGACAGTGATGATGATGTCGAGTGGCAGACAGACACTTCAGCTGTGGCTGCACAACAAACGATACAAGAACAGCTGAATGCTGTTACTGCTAGTATGGTCATGCTCTCAGCCAATGAGGAGAAGGGAAAATCAGGTAAGAGCTCTCCTGCAAGGGAAGGGAAATCCAAAGGGAATGGAGAGACAAATGGGAAAGCTGCTGCAGATAAAGATGAACTCTTTGTGTTGATCAAGGAGTATGTGAGCAGGGGTTCTTCCGCATCCCAAATCAAATCATTCCTGGAGTCTCTCTCTGGCTCTCGCCAGCAGCTAGTGAATGCTTACTTTGAAGCCTTATTTGAGGGAGCTGGAAAAGGTTTCTCCAAAGAGGTTGTGAAGAAGAAAAAATATATTGTTGCCGTACTTGAGGGTGAGGATTCGCAGTGCCATCTGCTTCTAGCCATTGAAGCCTTCTGTGGGAAAGCATCCCCAGAGGCTGTGAAGGAGGTTGCTCTGGTGTTGAAGGCTTTGTATGACGGCGATGTGCTGGAGGAGGAGTTCATAGTGGAATGGTTTGAGAAGGGCCTGGCTGGTGCCAACAAAAGCTCTCCAATATGGAAGAATGTCAAACCCTTCATTGAATGGCTGCAGAGCGCTGAATCTGAATCTGAAGAAGAGTAACTCTTTACAGACTACTTTATTTCCCAGTACAATTTCTCATTATGTTCTACTAGTGTCTTTAGCAACGGCATGGCACGAACGATTCTGTTGCAGTGTTGTTGCCGTCGTCAATAAATGCCGTCGGACACAGGTTTTTATTGTGGAGTGGTTTTAAGTTTTTGTTGTTTTAGCGTCTTGGAAGAGATGTTTCTTGTTCTAAGAAACTCTTCTTCAGTGCTTCTGTTGCGTTTCGTTTGCTATTATTAGTGACATTTTTCTTTGGTTATTAAATCGTTGGTGGTTGTTATTAATCAATCGTTCTATGAATGTCATCCCATTCGATTTCTTATATAGTCATTTTTCTTCTAAAGTAGTAGTAATAGATGTAATTAAAAATTTAATCTGATTTATTGGATAACTTTTCACAGTATATGTTATTTTAAAATATACTTTTGATCATTATATATTGATAATAATGATTTTGGTTTGGTTAATTAGTTTAGTTCTGAAAAGTGAGATATTATAAATAAATTTTGGTTCTCACCTATTTCATAACTTGAAAAAGTGAGTCATAAGAAAATATAAATCAGATCATATTTTACATTGTTTAATGGCATACTACTATATTATGTATTGGAAAATGAGTTAGTACTCCTTGGTCCAGGAGAATATGCATTCGTTTTTTTTAGTATGTCCTACAAGAATATGTATTTTTTAATTTCGAAAATTCTTTTTTCTCTAATGAGGTGACACCCATTTGTCACTAATAATAGTTTTATTACTTTTTTTTAATACTTTTTTCTTAGTTTATCAATTTTGCATTCGTTTTTTTTAGTATGTCCTACAAGAATATGTATTTTTTAATTTCGAAAATTCTTTTTTCTCTAATGAGGTGACACCCATTTGTCACTAATAATAGTTTTATTACTTTTTTTTAATACTTTTTTCTTAGTTTATCAATTTTGCATTAAAATTCGTATCGAATACAAAGTTCATATATTTTTTTTATAATGGAGGTAGTATTATTTTACATCAAATACTAGTGTTGGATTATTGGATCCATAATTTAATGGCATGTTTTCACGTTAGCCATAGATTATAAATGGGAAAATAATTGTTAAGTTTAGGACACTATTAAGAGCATCCATAACGGTGTTCTTGCGAAAGGACGTCGTGTTGTCCGACGTGCTCTATGCATAGAGCACGTTCGTGCCAATGGCAAGAGCACAAGCAGCCGACGTGACATGCTCTGATTGACTGTTGGTTTATTATTTTTTACTATTATTATTTTTAAAAAATTCAAAAAAATCTGAAAACATCAGATTTAATAAAAAAAATATATTTTCTCACTTCTAATAAAATATATCCATTTTTTAGGATTTTAATTATGTAATTAAAATACTCCCATTTCAAACACAAAAAAATGACACTATACCAAACAACTCTCTCAATCTCAAATTTTAGGATTTTAATTATATAATTTTTAATTTTTAGGATTTTAATTATGTAACTTTTACTCTTTTTTTTAATTTGTAATAGTATTCCGGGTATTTTTAATGCATTTTAATATTGTAGAAATGTTTTTATTTAAATTGAATAATAGAATGGTGAGACCCCTGAGCATGTTCTTGCGGAAGAGCATAGATATGGGTGTTGTGCTCTTGCCTAACAGCACGGATGTGGAGGCTAATGAGTGAAAAATCGTAGGTTTAATATGTTTTATTGCCAAAGTTATAAGATAATTGTAGTAAACTAATGATGAAAGAATAATAGGACCAACTCGCCTTTGACATCAAGGAAGAGCCGGTTTCTTTTTGTTGTGTTATTTTCTTATGAAATAAGTTAATTACCCAATTGGTAATTTATTGAACTAAATGGACATTCATTTTCAGGAAGTACCATTATCATTGAATAAGAAGAGTTTTTATATTTTTTAAAATAAATAATTGAAGACTTCATTGTTTATGACAATTATTACCGTGTTAATCATATGTCTTTCAATTCTTAAATATAGATCATGGACTCACAAAGAAAAAAAGGTGAATTCAATAAAAGACTTATGAGTTATGACCAAAAAGTAACTTAAATAAAAAACACTGAAGAGGGTAATAACTTGATGGGTATTACCCTATCGATCGCAAACTCACACGGAAAACAACACGGAAGACGAGAGAGAGAGACAGAGAGATAGAGAGAGAGGCGATTTAGGTTTCAGGGGAGACCCTAGAACGAAAATTGAAGAGAGAATATTTTGGAAGAAATATCAATTGGATTATCATATTTCTTGGTTGAATAAGTGATACAATTCCCATATATATAAGATTAAAAGCATATGTGATTTGACCTCCTATAAGTTAGGGAAAGAACCGACAATTAAAACTCGAACGAAGCTTATAGATATTCTTGACACTTATAATAGTATTAAAAACAAAAGATAAAACAAAAGGAGAGGATAAGATTATCGACGATCCTTATCTGCTCACATAGTTTTGATAAAAATCAGGGCATAGGGTTTGATCTTGGTTCGTTCCTTTAGTGTGACTGCCTTGCTGGGCTCGATCTCACGGGCCATGCCCGTTGGCTGCACCTGCGCTGCAGGGCATCTTGTCTCGGGCTCTTAGTGTGCTACACTTATCATAACCTCAGACCAAATGTTCCTTGAGTTTCTTGGTCCCATCGGACCATTTTTTAAATGCATTAGAATCATGACTTAGTGAATCTCTCATCAATTCAAGAAATCAAGTTAAGAGAATTGGACGGTTTCGTCCTGCTTGTTTTTAAATTTAACAAATGTTAGTTATCAATACAATTAGAGTATTAGATCAAGCTATATTGGATTTGATTAAGAATTTGGATCCGACTATATTGATGTGCTTTTAGCTGTATACCATGTTATTTTCCTAATGCATATATCAGGATTATTTCCGTTCATAAAAAGTAGAAATATATATGGAGTATCAGGATTATTTCCATTCATAAAATGTCTGAAATTGACAGGAATTAAAACAAATTATAACACCATGATATATCAGACTCTGTATTAATTTGATATAGGATTCCTAATTAATCTTTTCTAAAAAAAGTGGAATGTTAGTTAGCTTAGCATCCACGTGGAACTGTTTAAATGGATGTTTTGTTTGCTAGCTGATTGAAATATAAATTGGCGAATTCAAATGAACTGACCTGACCCATTTATACTGATTCACTAAAAATATGCCGAAAGTAACAACAAACTGTATAATGGAGATTATGTAGGAGTATATAATAAAACATATAGTCATTTATATAATAAAAAAAATCAGGTTTATTCTTTTACAGTACACGAATAAATATTACACATCGATAGATATTTAATTAATGGTTATTTTAAATGCACATGCATATAATATATTCGTTCAAAAAAATAGTCGAGTCATGAAGTTTTAATATAAATATCTATTTTACACGAAGAACCGATAAAATAATCTATATCTAAAGGAGGAAAAGAGTATATTGAAATGGATGAGATATTTATCGGCAGTCTTTAGAATTCGTCAAAATATGGTATCTATTGAAAATTGTTGAAATTTTTTAGTAATTAGCAATCATTTTGAAATGTATATACTAGAATAATTAGATGAATATGAATAAATCGTTCAGTTAGGATTTATGAACAGATTTTTCGAACTGTTAGCGTGTCTCATTCATTCCATCTCAGAAATGCACTCCACATTTTATCTGTCTTCTCTTTTCCCTCTTTCTCTCTCTATATCACAATTCACAACATATAAATCTATAAATATATAAACATAATTTGTAGAAACGACAACACCTCAACCATGACTTCACCCCCAACTGCCGCTGCGGAAATCGATTCCTCAATTTGGCACGCAATCGCCGGCGCCGGCGTCCACGTTCCTGCCGTCAATTCCGCCGTCTACTACTTCCCCCAGGGGCATCTCGAGCAGTGCTCCGCCGCCGCTAATCACAATTTCACCCACACTTGGCCCTGGATTCCTTGCCGAGTCATTTCCGTTCGCTACCTCTGCGATTCCGTTTCCGATCAGGTTTTTTCCAGAATTCTCCTCCAGCCGCTGTGTCCGCTCGATTCGCTTCCGACCGGTGGAGGCTCCGCCGCCGCCGACGACGAAATCCTCTCGTTCGCGAAGATCCTGACGCGCTCGGACGCCAACAACGGCGGCGGTTTCTCGGTGCCTAGGTTTTGCGCGGACATCATTCTGCCGCCGCTCGACTTCGAGGCGGATCCGCCTGTGCAGACTCTGGTGACGAGAGACAGCCACGGCAATGCGTGGGGGTTCCGCCACATCTACCGCGGCACGCCGCGGCGCCACCTGCTCACCACTGGCTGGAGCAAGTTCGTGAACGCGAAGCGCCTCGTGGCCGGCGATTCGGTCGTGTTTATGAAGAGGAAATCGACGGAGGAGCTGTTCGTCGGGATCCGGCGCGCGGAGAGGTTCGGCGGCGACGAGAAATCGGAGGCGGCGGAGGCGATCTCGGCGATCGAGAGCGCGGTGAGAGGACTGCGGTTCGAGGTGGTGTACTACCCGAAGGTAGGGTCCCCTGATTTCGTCGTGGCGGCGGAGAAGGTTAACGAGGCGCTGCGGATCCCGTGGAACGCGGGGATGAAGGTCAGGATGGCGGTGGATAGTGACGACGCGTCGCGGCTGGCGTGGATCCAAGGTGGCGTAACCGCCGTGTCGCGGCCGATGACCGGGATCTGGCTCAACTCCCCTTGGCGCATGTTGCAGGTTAACTTTCTGCTTTGTTTATGGTTAATATAATTTTAATTTAATTGAAATATGTGAGAGCAACATTATAAATGTGTGTTGTGTTTTGTTTGATAGAGTATTGTGGTAATGTCTGACATCTAGTTAGTCTACTTTAAATTTGTGTTTATAACTAGTATAACGTAGTAGTACATATACTTTAGGTGAATTGGGATGACCCCGAAGGTTCGCATGCAAATGTGAACCCATGGGAAGTGGAATACCTACCACTCTCTCCACTAATCGATCCCGGGTTCCATCCTGCCAAGAGGTTGAGATTCTTGCCTGATCCGGGCATCCTAGCCACCGATTCGTCACTATTGCGTCAATATCCTCCTGCTGGCATGCAGGGAGCCAGGCGAAACCATATGGCGGCCGACGTCCTCCAACCTCCAAACAACTACGTCAAACCTCTGAACGACGTCCCCCAACATCCGACTAAAGAACCTGATGAACAAGTCATATCTATCTCCACAGTGTTGACTATTGGGAGGTCCAGCTCGGACATTGTGTCGCCGGTCAGCCAGAACGGCGTTCAGGCTGCTACGTCTTTCCAGTTGTTCGGAATGAAGATTGCAACTTCTGCGGTGGAGAGGGATGCCATTGCTGCACATAGAGATTGATTTTTTTGACTGTATAGGGAGTCCATTTTTAGACATTGTTTCAAAACGTGATTGACTTCTTTGGAATATACTACTAGAAATGTTGTCTGCCTTGCTTTGCTTCTTGTTTTAATGCTTTCAACATACAAAAATTAGATGCTGTCACCTAATTCAAAGTTAGATGTATAATTATAATGTTTGCATGGACTGCAAAGCATACGTATGGGACTTAACTTGGTGTATATAGCAGTATATCACTTGATCAAATAAAGATTATATATAATACACAGATGATGAAATATATCACTTTATTATTATTTTTGCAAAACGAGTGTGAAAAAGGAACTGAGACGAATTATCTGGGACGGAGGTGCAACATGAGCTATACAATACGGAACGAACAAGATGTTGATTTGAACCCAAATTCAACCAATAACCTTTCTCCAAGAAATATTTTGACACTTATTTTTGACTAATCGACGATGAGCCCAAACATGTTTTTATCAAGTTGAATCAAGTTCGTCAAAAAAAAAAACACTTAAACCAAATAATCCAAAAGGCATATAGAAAAAGGTAGATAAATTATCTTCTAGTATCAAAATAAATGACACTTTGAGCATAAGAATCAGGATAAAAAAAAAAAATCGTTTGCTAGATGAAAAATGGGACTATATCAAAAAAATAAAATTGGTGCAAACTATAAATCACAAGACCGAAGTCTTGGATCTTACACTGTATATAGTAGGAGTACGAGAGTCTCCCTTCAATTATTAAGAAAACACAAATATCACACAAGAAGACCGGACTAGTATTTCAAGGGAGATATGATTTCTTACCTTTTTCTTCTCTCAAAATTTACTCACCAAACTCTCTCTTGTTCATTTCACTAGTTGTTTTGCACATGCAACTCTTGCATATCAGTTTACTGCGTCGTCGAGCTCCAGTTTATCAGTTACTTGCCATCGCTATAGTTCACCGTGCAAGTCTCATCAAGTATCCAAACGTGAACTTCCTGGAAACTATGTCACGAGCCATGTTTGTACTCGTATATGCATTTAATAGGATATGATTATCACCAAACTTCACACAAAACCTACAAGTACTTACTTAATGCACTTTTCTTGGGTACGTTTTCACTCACAACACAAGGAATTTTGGAAAAGTTTGTCTGATTATCTTGTCACAAAATATATATAGATCAATGATGTATTTTGTTATGATTGAGAAGCTTTATCAAGAGATCATATGAACTTCCTTTTGAAGTTCACTGACGAGCAATGTCATGCATATGGTTTGAGAATGTCGTCTATGAATTCGGATATTGGTGAAATATAGTATTGTCTATGGATATGAAAGAACTGAATTTTTTTAATATGGAAGCTAGTGTCTACAGGGATATATTCAAAAGGATAGATTTTTTTGAATAGGCTTGAAGTGGTATACTTTAATAATTAATACAAGGTGAAAAAACAACCCACTCTTGATTCAAGATTTCTATTAATCCAAATGAAGAATTGACTTTAACATCAAGCATGGAAGTGAACATGCAGAATTGATTGTGAAGGCAAAGCTTATTATAAATGATGATGATAAGCATATAAGATAGGAAGCTCTAACCTAACCCAAAACCATAGTCAAAGACTCAAAGGTAAAAGGTTGACTTCCTATTATATGCTATTCCACACTTTCATGTGAAACTGATGTGGGATCGTATCAGATGAAGTCCCTACTATCCATATGTACTGTATTAAAAGTTAAAACTTTGGATATGAGTTTGCAAGGGATCATACGTATGAAAAATGAATGAGTCGAGTATAAAACTAGCGATTGTGTTTGGTGATGAATTTAGACAAATATTAATAGCTAGTCAGCAAAATGTGGTCAAAGCTACAATTAAATCTTCATATCTTTGTAGTTATAAAGTTTTTGGAAAACATGAGATTTTTTATATTGAATCAACTGAAGATGCATCAAAATTGAAGGATTTCTCTAATGGGAATTACAGCAGATGTGATTATTGAGGGAACTAATGATAGTCATGCTATTAGAGTTAGCCCGAAAATTAACCCTATCTACATAGGATTGCCTGAAATGAGTTCATTATCATTATTTATGGAAAAAAAGTTGTATTTTCATGCCTACATATATGAGTTAGACTTGAATTTAAATAAAACTTGTATCATACATATAAAATTATCATTAAAAATACATTAATTAAAAAATTATGAAAATTTTAACCCAATTAGCCTAAAGCACAAAGTTGTAATTATTGACAATTTATACTATAGGTTACGTCTTAGTTTGAACTATATTATTTGAAACCCCAACCTTCTTAATTTTTTTCATTAAAACAAAAAGCTTTATAGGAAAATTCGACACGATACATCCGAAACATATAGTAACATAACAGAGTATGAAACTCTTCTAAAAACAGTAGAGACAATTCCCAATTTAAATATAAAAAAAAGGGCTCTATATCATCGCGCATTGTCAATTCTCAAACAATATTTTTAACTTCGATCATAGTACTTGGTTTTGTCATTTTATCGAACTAAACAGCAAAAATGGATTTATCACCATCTCTTTCCAAAAAACCAGTGCACACTTAACCACCAACAGATCCATATTTCTTTCCGAAAACGATAACCTGAAGCTTGTCATAACCCGCAAGCACACCAGCACCAGCAACAGCACGAAGAATGTTTGCTCCGGCACCCTTGAACAACGACTTGGCACCCTCGTTCTTGAGGATCTGGGTGAAGGCATCCATCGAGCTCTTGTACTTGACAGCCTCACCTGATGTCATCATCATTCTTCTACGAACAGTGTCAATTGGGTAGGAGGCAAGACCAGCACCATTGGTGATGAGCCAACCGAGGGCAAAACTAGCAAAGAAACTATCCTGTAATCATCACAAGCATTGCCAGTTTAGTACGGTCAGGAATTTTTTTCGGATACAGATAGCATTCTACTATATGGATTTTAGGGGTATGTAGTAACTAACCTGCAGAGATCCAGTTAGGAGGACTGGCTTCAGAGAGTCGTACATACCAAAATACAGACCACGGTATACAATGATACCGACACACGAGATGTTGAATCCCCGGTACAAACCAGCCAAACCATCTGATTTGAGAGTCTTTCTGTAAACATCAATCAGACCATTGAACTGTCTCTCACCTCCTTTCTTTGCAGCCTTGGAATCATTGGCAAGACGAGTACGCGCATAATCCAAGGAGTACACAAAGAGAAGTGAGGAAGCACCAGCAGCACCACCGGAAGCAAGGTTGCCAGCAAACCATTTCCAGTAACCATCACGGTCCTTCTTGAAGTTAAACAGTCTCTTGAAGTAATCCTTGAAAGCAAAATTCAAGGCCTGTTGAACACACAACAACCATGAGTTATCATCATAACAGCATATAGATAATGATACAGGCAACCATATGACTGTGCATAAGAGTGAAAAACTAGGCAGACCTGAGTGGGGAAATAACGGATGACATTAGCAGTGTTTCCTCTCCACAGTGATCCAAACCCTTCATCCTTAATCGTCCTACCAAAACACTCTCCAATTCCCTTGTATGGCTCAGAAAGACGGCCGGCCTTGATCATTTCATCTTGGTTTTGGATCAAAAGCTTCACACGCTCAATAGGAGCAGCAGCGGTCTTCGACACAGCAGCTGAAACTCCTCCCATAAGAAAGTCAATCGCAAAGCCAGCAAAGCCTTTCTCTGAGGGAGCCTGAGCAAACACTGGGTTAGCATTCACAGAGACCAACGACAGATCCTGAGTTGCAACACAGGTCTTAGGATATTGGAAGGCTTGGTTTGTGTAATTGCCATAAGCAAATCGTCTCTGATATGCGGCAGGTTGTGGGACACCTCCATGGTGCACTTGTGAGATGCTCGATCCCAGATGTAATTGGTTAGCTACCTTCTGGGAGATAGTTGGGAAATGGTTTTGATCTGCCATAATACCTAAATATCCCAATACGACAGAATATTAGGCACGTAACGGGCTGGCAGAAACTTGATTACAAGTACACATCAAAGTTACAGTGGAACAGGTATCTACTACTTCATATTCAAATCCTATGCATACACAACAAATAGCAAGCCACCATTAATTATCTGATCATAATAACTCAATGACGAAATTTCATCATATACATGAATTACTGAAACAGACACTACAAAGTATTCTAATTTGCAAAGAAAATGATTGCCTATCATAAGCAAAACTAATTACCGTAAAATTTATAGAAACACATTTGAACATGCTTGTTTATGTATGGAAATGAATCATATCTAAGTCTAGCTCAATTCCAGATCTAGGCGAGTTCATACCTTTCTCTGTATAATAACCCTACATGAACAAAGCCACATTCGGATCCAAATCAGTATCACAGAGGGCAAACTTAAATACTTGTATGGAAGCAGTAAATAGAAGAACATTCAAATGCGATCCAAGGAAAAACAGGGAAAGAGAAGTTTTCAGAATCATACAAAGACGCAAATTCCGCTGAATCCACAAAAAAATTAAAAAAATAGATTTTTAAAAATGGCAGTAAAGAAGTAGCGAGAATTAGGCGGGAAGGTGTTAGTTACCTGGCTGCGGTCGGCTCGAAAAATGATGGGATTGGAGGAGAGACGACCGAGGATCGAAAGAGTCTGGCTGCAGATGCCCATTTTATAGTAGCTGACTGAATACCTAGCACGAGGAAGGGCGCATGGAATACGCTGCGTCGCGGAGCATGTGAAAATTAGTGCGGGTCAAAGTAATGGGCCGGATCATGTGCATTCTAGCCAGGGAAGTCGAAGTAAGTGGATTCTTTTTAACCTTGGCCTTCAATTAGAGTCTAGAGTTGAGGTGAATTATCGATTTGTTGTGCGCAAACTTTTTTTTTTTTTTTTTACCGCATGTGTACCAAAATCGTCTTCGGAAGAATTTGAGTATTTGACTAATCTTGCTGGATCGAGGCCAAAAGTCTCCCAGCGGAGTTTGAATCTCTTAACTGTCACCACAAAAATTTTACTTATTTTTTGCAATATCATATTCCATTCTATTTATTACAATTAATGAATTTGTTTCAAAATCTAAGAAATTGATTATTAAATTAAGTGGCGAGAGAAAAATTAAAATATACTCCCTTCGTCTCAGATTAAGAGTCACTTTTTGCTATAAAAGTCCGTCTCAGTTGAAGAGTCACTTTTAGAATTGTTCATATTTGGTCATACCATTTTACCCCATTCTTCATCAAAATTACATAGAAATGTCATTATCTACATTAAAATAAATCAAAACAAAAATCAAAAGTCAAAAGGGACCCACCTTCAACCAACTCTACCATCTCACTTCATTTGTTACACACTCCACCATCTCACTTTATTTATTACACACTCCAACTTTTTCTTAAAACTTGAGCCATAACAATAAGTGACTTCGAATGTGGGACGGGGAGAGTAAAAAGTAAGGATAGAATAAAGCAGAAAAGTACATTAGGTTGTTTTTTTTCTAAAAATGAAAATGATCACTTTTAACGAAACAACAAAAAAGGAATAACAATTATGGAATGGAAGGAGTGCAATTTTTTAAGATGATGAATTCTCGAATAGTGGTTGACCAAATAGTGATCGAATAATTTCTAGCGTAATGGTTGAGAATACTTGAGATAGACCATCAAGTACTATACCATAACATATTTTGAGAAGTAAAAATATCAAAACAAAGATCCTTTCTAGCCTCTATGATTTCAATAATAAAGAAAAGTCACATACTGCTTTATTATTTATTCAAATTTATCATTTTTACACTCATTTGAAAAATATTGCAATTAGAAGAATCAATCGTTTGAAAGATGCATGGACAACGTATTTTCCTTTCATTTTTTAGTTTGTTAAATTTCTTTTTACATTCACAGGTAGAAGAATGGTATACAAGTGGGAAGTGGCTATTAACAAATTTCAAACACGTTCAACTTTAATGGTTGGATTAAATGTCTTGTCGCAAAGATAAAATTACAACCGACTGCTTTATCCTTCCTCCGTCCACGAATAAATGTCCCGATCACTTTTTTGCACTTGTTTTGTAAAAATGATAATAAATAGTCAAAGTGATAAAATGATAAAGTCCATGGGGATGGTCTACAGGGTTCATAACTACTCCCCTTACTACAGGACGCTTACCTAGCCAACGCTTGGATCCGGCTCTACCCAAACTTTTCTGGTTCGCCCCAACATTCCCCACTTGTCCGACTGTTGCTGAGCAGTTTTTGGATATCAAACGGACCTCCCCAGAAGGTAATTTTAATGTGGCCGATTTCCCCTCTTTCTTATCTACATTATTCTCTATCTTACTATATCATTTCTCCACTTTAACTATTTATTGTCATTTTTACAAAATAAGTGCAAAAAAGTGACCGAGATATTTATTCGTGGACGGAGGGAGTAGTTTATATCTTTCACAACTAAAACATGGATGGGTAGAAAAGAATTAAAAAAAAAACGAAGAGTGAGAACAAATTGTGGAACTAATTTGAAAATCTCAAACACTTAGAAATAACTATGATCTTAGTTGTTGTGTCATGTATGGTTAATGGCGGATCATGAGCTGAATTAAATCAAGGCAAGTTGACCACTATCGTGGTAAGTTCAGTTATTAGTAGTTTATAATCAAGCAAAATTTAAATTTGATATACTTCGTTCGTTCCACAATAAAAGTTACATTTTATCATTTTAGTCCGTCTCACAATAAAAGTCATATTTCACTTTTACGATAAATGATAAGTAGGTCTCTCATTCCACTAACTCGCTTCACTCCGATTTTGTTATATAACCAATATAAAAAAGTGTATCTCATATTTCGCTAACTTTTTCAACTCTTTATTCTTTATATATTTTTAATATTCATGCCCATACCAAAATATAACTCTAAACCTGATGTTTACATCAAATGTAACTCCTATTGTGAGACGGAGGGATACTATTATTTCAAAGTCAACGCTTAATCGAGTTTTCTTAATTTAGATACACATTTCTGTGTATTTTAAAATAAAATATACCGCGCTAACATAGTATATTAACTAGTATTTTTACGGCAAATAAAATTAGTTAGAGATTAATATGATTGTTACTTAGAAATGTGAATCAACACTTACATGCACTCTTTAAAACCCTTCTTGATTCGATGAAATAGAGGAGAGAATGAAAGGTCGATTCCTATTTTCATTCATGTCCTTTGAGTTGGTATAATTAAATGAAATATTCATGTAATGGAATGGGATAGTATGCAAACGATTATCATTCATCCTTATCTTCGTTCTATTTCACTCTCGTTCCATCCCTTAGTGAGACGGACTTAGGCATTATTTTATAAACTCATTATGGTTTAACTGTTAGTTTGTTCTCATATGAAGTGGCTTGACGAAAAATGGACAAATGATGATGTTCAGAGACCAAAAAGAAGGGTTTTAAATTGTTATTTTTAATCCTTTTTTGAACACCACTAATGTCTTCATCTTCTAAAGAGTTTCGTGTGGATATCTGCACGCCTCAATCGGAGTTATGTGGAGAAATTTATGATTGTTTTGCGAAAACTGTAAAATGCTAAGCACCATCCGACTGGATATATAGTGTCGTGACCAAATTTCATCCGATTGGGTAACACTCAACGACCCTAAGACTATCCTCATCAGTGACCCTCACCCAACCCAACCCCAATTAACTTTTTAATAAAATATTCATTTCTCTTTCATCCACATATACAACCCCCAACTTATTAAAACTTTTACTTTCATCAATGACCTCAACTCAACCTAGTGGAGCCACATTGGAACAAGGGGTACCACTGTACCCCCAAATTTCATGGTAATTATATATGTAGGTGCATTCACTACAAAGAAATGATGGTGGTTCAGCAGTAATCCACCCCATATTCGTTTCTCGCTGTCTGTGTTCGATTCCTACAGCCACAGTTACATCAGTTTTACTTTTTTCCCTTTTTCTTCCGGGAACAGAACTCACTTTGGGCAAGATTCATGATGCAAAAATACTGTCATTCAACTGCGCCATCGAAAGCGCCGTTCACCGGGAAACAGAGTATCACATGGAAGCGCATGGCTAAGACTGGAAACAAGGTTCACAAACACATTTTATGGGCGCTAGGAAACGGAGAAATCCATTTTTGGGAGGATATCGGGTGGGCGATAGGCCGATGAGGGAAATGTGCAACCCGGGGATGACTCTGCCTCAGTACAGAGTGAAGGACTTTTGGGAGAATGGAAAGTGGAATGTGAGCTTGCTTCAAGGAGTGCTTGAACCTCTAGGAGTCCCTAGAGGGGTGATCGAAGAAGTAGAGAAGGTTCCAATTGACTCGGAAGGTACACTCTGAGATGGAGCTGTTCGGCTCAGGGTAACTTTACCACAAGCTCAGCATGGGAGCTATGTAGGCATCGTCATCCTCACACACCGGTTTTCAACTTGATCTGGAATGATTGTATTCTGCCTTCGATGTCAATCTTCATTTGGAGGCTGTTGGCAAATAGGATTCCGGTTGATGCCAAGCTTCAATAGAGAAGAGTCTGCCTAGCGTCGAAATGTAGATGTTGTACAAGGCCTGATGTGGAAACAAGGGAGCATCTTTTCCTTCGAGGCGAGGTTGCAGCTGAAGTTTGGGAAAGATTCGCAACTTGGTTTCCCAAGTTGCCAAGATGGAACGATGGGGTCTCTGACTTGGAAACACGAATTAGATTTTGACATTGTAGACTGAGTATAGATAAGCTTCATGTAAGCTCGATCATCCGTGCCTTATCCTGTGGTTCATCTGGTCGGAACGCAATAGCCATATCCACCGGGGTACGAAGATGAAGGCAGTCAACGTGATTAACCGAGTAACAATGCACCTGCAACAACTTATTACGGCTAGTAAACTTAGGAAGGGGGAATGGGACGGGTGTGATAAATTGGAGAGCTTCAACACGTCGGCTTGGAAAGAGAGGCCTCGTAAGCTCATCAAACTCGTGAGATGGATTCCGCCGGACACAGAATGGATCAAGCTCAACACTAAAGGAGGGTGGAGGCAATCGGAAGCAGGGGTAGGAGGCACTATTCGAGACTCGGGAAGCAATCTTATTCGGGGATTCACAGCAAAAGTGGATGTTTCTTCGACTCTTGACGCGGACTTGCAGGCCCTCTCCCTCGGGCTTGACCTAGCTAGAGAAAGGGGGTTGCGGATTTGGATTGAACTGAACTCCATGTAGATAGTTTCGATGCTGCAAACCAACGAATACGACCCAGCTAACTTGTGGTATTGTATCACACACATTCGGAACAAGTTAAGGCTTGTAGAAAGCAAGATTACTCACTGCCATAATGAAGGAAACAGAGCAGCATACTTCTTGGCGTGTCAAGGGTGTCTCGAGGAAACACAACAAGTCTTTGATCACAACACGGCTCCGACGATGGTCAAGGCGCTGGTAAGAATGGATCAGCTCAACCTTCCAAATTTCCATTTTCGATGAACCGATTTTCATGAAGAATATCTGCCATGGTAGTTATAACTATAATTTTGGAAGAGAGTAGATTGGTGTCCATCTCTTGTGTATGGATGAGACAATGATGCACTCTTTAGTTAGTTGTCATGCCACTTTCGGGCAGTATAAGCTTGTCGTTGTGGATATAAAGGGATGAGGGACCCACGAACCCTCCATCATAAGGTGTTTTTAAGAAAAATAAAAAAAATAAAACAAAATCAAACATATGTATTCTTCTACACAATAAATAAACTTCACAAAGTCTAGTAGTATTATATATTTCGTATTACACATTTTAAATGAATGCCTTTTATTTTTTATCTATAAAAATTGTAGTAAATTGACACGTATTTTCTTATATGCATTACATTAGTATAGATTTTCTTCTACAATAAATATTAAGTACCTTAATATTATAGTGATATAATAGTATATTCCAAATATATGCTTTATTTTTTTAATTTATATAAATTGTACTCCACATTTTTCTTCATATCAATAAACATTACGTATGTGTTTTATATTTTAAACTCAAGTATTAAGGTATATTAAGTTAATCTTAATTTATACTAAAGTCAGATTTTTGAAGTTCCGAGTCACTGTATTTATTTATCGTACCCTCAAATCGAAAATCTTGGATCCACCACTGACTCAACCCCAATACATATTTTCTTTTTCATATACTTTTAATAAATATAAATTTATTCAAATATATTAAAAAAACTCATATAAAAATTATATAAATTATTTTATAATTCATATGAGAAAACAAACTCCCTATCCGTGAATAGAGTAGCAAAAAGTTTCAGCATTTCCTTCTTGTTCTTTTGCAGGTGTATTTTCAAAAAACTCAGTAGGATCATAATAATTTTTTATATGTATTATGTTCATCTTCTACTATCATATTATGCATGATGATACAAGTAATCAAAATTTTTTCCATCAACATCTTGTCCCAGAATAGGCATGACCTTTGCAAAAATGTGAAACGCACGTGTAGAACTCCAAATGCTTGCTCAACATCTTTTCTGATAGAATGTGTAGTTGGTGTTATCTTCAAAAAAATTTCAAAAGCTATTTATATACTAAATATATTTGTATGTGACACTAAACTAGACATGTGGGATACACTTGCAGTAAAGCATGTGACATATCAATAATTTTTGCAGGATAATGCATGCGATACGGAAATCATGTTTTCACCAAAACATGTGATATTACAGTGATGCATGCGACAATTCAAAAACTTTTTCAAGATATTGGATGTATTACCAAACTCATATCTGCAAATGCATGCAATAAAGAACTGATGCTTGTCACATCTTAATTACTTTTGCAGGAAAATGCATGTGATACCAAAACTCAGATCTGCAAAGGCATGTGATAAAGAAATGATGCTTGTGACATGTCAATTACTTTTGCAGGAAAATGCATGTGTCACGAAAATCATATGTACAAATGCATGTGATAAAGAAATAATGTTTGTGACATCTCAATTGCTTTTGCAGAAAATGCATTTGACCAAATTTATACCTGCAAATACATGTGATAAAGAACTAATGTTTGTGACATCTCAATTACTTTTGCAGAAAAATGCATGTGACATAAAAACTCGTATTTGCAAATGCATGTGATAAAGAAATGATGTTTGTGACATCTCAATTACTTTTGCACGAAAATGCATGTGTCACGAAAATCATATCTACAAATGTATGTGATAAAGAAATAATGTTTGTGACATCTCAATTGCTTTTGCAGAAAAATGCATGTGACACCAATTTATATCACACAAACTTAATATTACACAAATTAATATTACATAAAGTACAAACAAAGATCACACCAACATAAACAAATTAAGATCACACAAAACTAACATTGCATAATTAAAAGCACACCAAACTAATATTACTTAAACTAATGTCACACCAAACTAATATTACATAACTTATTGTCACATCAAACTCATATCAAACTAAACTCATTTATTTTCCAAACACAAGTTCCATTAGTCGGTGTTTCATCTCTTGATCTTCTGGGGACAAGTGCTCTTTGTCTAACAACTTAATCAACATTTTTTGGTACATCTTCATAGAGGGATATTCCAGCTTTTCACGCTCTATCTGCAGTCGAGTCTTCACTAGTTCGTTTTCATTATCTTTAGCTAGCCTTAGTGCATGAAGTTCTGCAGCAACTTGAGCATTAGTAGAAGTTACCTTACTTTTTCTTTTTCTTTTTGCCTTGTCACTGCCTATAGGCCGAGAACTAGTTGAATGTCCAGATGTAGGAGTTTTCGGATTTGAAGGGATAGTATACTCGCCAAATTCATAAGTCTTTGTCCTCTTTGAGTTGCTACCATCTCGTTCATAAGCAACATTTTCATTGTAAGGAAATATTTGTGATGTATCATGAATACTCCACTTCGCATGTTTGCTCATAACTTCATTAAACACTATCAAATCTTGAAATTTGTTGTCGCCTGCTGCTTGGTAGATGCTTTGAGCTTCATTCTCAACATCTTAGTCGCTCATTCCATTCCTCCTTCGCGCGTTTGCTTCTCTACAAGAAGCCACTCATTTGTTTGTATTTTCGTTAAGTCGTTTCCATCGACACTTCATAGACTCCACGTTTCTTTTGTTAATTTCATCTGGATTTTCGTTAAGTCATTTTCTGCTTGACTTACATGATACTACAAATTTTGCATATGTAACCATAGTGCTTCTCCCTTCAAATTTTTACCATGCACACTATCTACGCTTGCATAGACCCAAGCGTTAGACCTAAGTGCTAAATCTTCTTTCACAACCCAATTTATATTTTTTGAGCTCCTCCTCTTTTTGTTCGCTTGTTGGGCATCTCCGAACAAGTTGCGGGTGATATTTTCTGATGTGGGAATTTCAGTAGATGTAGGAATTCAACGAACTTGGATATTCTGATGATTGTTGATAATTTTGAAAAAAATGGGGATTCTGATAAGGTGGTGCAAAATTTGAAAAATTTTGCGAACTTGGATATTCTGATGATTGTTGATAATTTTGGAAATTTTGATAGATTGGGAAACAAGGACGATAATTTGGATGATTTGGATCCATAAAACCAAATTTGTCAAAACAAGAATGAAATGAAATTTTGTTTGATAAATTTGGTTTGCTTGCGATGAGTTCTGCATGTTAAGTGGGATATATATAAAAAAATGAAGCACAATATAGTAGTAAATAATAAAATAAATAATAATAATAATAATAATAATAAATTAAACATAAATATGAAGTAGTTCACGTCATCTTTTGGAAGAGTGGTTCACATGATTCTTTTGGAAGAATAATTTACATGATTTTTTTGAAAGAATAAGAATAATAATCATTGAATAAAATAAATTAATAATTAAAAGGAATAAAACATTTTATTGTTCAACCAATAAAAATGTGACATGTGTATTTGATCCTCACTTTTTGTATGGGTTGACTGACAACACCAAAGAAGGAGGGGGTTGAGATAATTGATTTTAGAATTATTTTAATTTTATTTGTTACTCCCTCCGTCTCGGAGTATTAGACTCACTTCTTTTGGGCACATGATTTAAGGAAGTGATATTTAAATAGTTAAAGTGGAGAGAGTAAAGTATGAGAGAGGGAAAAAGTAGGGGAGAGAAGAGAGAAAAAAGTAGGTGGAGAATAAAATAAGATAGATGCTTTTTGCTTAAAAAGGAAATGAGTCCAATATGTTGGGACATCTCAAAAAAGAAAGTTGGTCTAATACCTTGGGACGGAGGGAGTACTATTTTATCTTTTTATGGGTGACCTTGGTTACAAATTACCGATGGGAGTAGTCTAAAAGAGCCCCAAGGTCATATGTTGAGATATGCCACTCGACTGGTTAGGATGTAAAAGGGCCTTCTTAGGTTCAAATTAAAATCTAGATTCCATGAAAAGCTAGGAATAAACATAAAACCTCAAGGATCCACACATCACACATGAGAAGTTATGAAACAAACGAACAACTATTATAAAATACTATCTCTGTCCCACAATAGGAGTCCACATTTGACTCGGCACGAATAATGCAAGATACGTATCATGTCAATTCCTTCTCCTCTGAATTTGACATAAAAAAAAAAACCATTGTGAAAGAAGAATATATTATTTGAAGCGCATTGGCACATTAAATTGTTGTCTTAAGAAGCAGCATCCAAGTTTTGAATCACGAGACGAACTCCATTTCCAGGCTCCATAACTAAATTCATGGCCGGAGCATGAACATAGTTTGGAGACAGAGAGAAAGAGAAGTTGGACAATATGTGAGCAACAAGTATCTTGAGTTCAAGCATTGCTAGGTTCAACCCTAAGCATATCCTCGGCCCAAACCCAAACGGCATGAACAAATGTGGGAGTTTGCACGCGCCAGCTGTGCCGTTGGCGAACCTCTCTGGTTTAAACTGGTAAGAATCTGGTCCCCAAATGTCCGGATCTGTGTGCAAAGTTATAATCAGTATCCATATTGTAACACCTTTTGGAATACGAGTGCCGCTGAATTCCATCTCTTTTACTGCCTCTCGTGCCAACACACCCACCGGAGGATAAAGCCTTAGCGATTCATTGATTACCATTGTCAACTGTAAACACAAGACGGCCAAGAATACCGTTGATAGTGATTTTTATTTAAGAAAATGTGTGACTTTAAGTGAGATACGTACGTACGTACCTGTTTCATATGCCTAAGAGAATCAAAATCTAGAGGCTTTCGTCTGCAAATTCCAACAACTTCCTCTCTCACGCGATGCTGCCATTCTGGATTCGAAGCTAATAACATAAGGCACCAAGATGCTACGATCGCAGTGGTCTCGAATCCAGCAAAATAAATGCTTTTGCAGTTGTCAATGGTGAATTTTGTGATTGCATCTGGGCTTGGTTTACTATTGCTTTCAGCTGCCCCTTTGAGAATCATTCCAAGCATATTTTTGTCCATATTTTCTTCATTTTTTTGTTTCAATAGTGCCAATATCAATTCTCTTATATCTCTTTGTAGCCTCCATGAGCTTCTATTGTGCTTTGTGGGAACATGTCTATATTTATATTTATCAATAAGTCAATGTAGCTTCATTAAATCAATTTAATTACAAAAACAAATACTGACCTCATGCCAGGAATACCCAAAGAGAATCCTTTCTTGGCTGTAATTTGTTGAAGAGCAGCAAGTTTTTGAAAAAGTTGTTCCCCTTCAGCATAGCTACTTCCAAAACAAGCTCTTGAAATTACTTCTCCTGAGAATTTTTTTAAATAATCATCAATTTTAATATCAGCTTTGCCACCTTCAGCTTCAATCAGACCCTTCCAGGACTCTATCAACATCAATGTTGATTGTTCAATCAAATTTGTCATTCCCTACAAAAGTTCCAATATTAGTTGACATTATAAAACATACTACTATCAGTTTCTAAACTCAATGTCAGTTCGTTGATTTATGAATATCACTAATTTTGTTGATAATGAAAGTCAACAACTACTAATATGTTTTGTGATGCTCACTAAAACTCAATATCAGTTCGTTGATTTATGAATATCAGTAGGATTTTGTGATATTGAAAGTCAACAACTACAACTAATATATTTTCTGATGCTCATTGATATTAATGAATAGCAAGCTGATTGGTTCTCAAGTTCTCGATTGATCACAACTCTGTATTCCGATTATATATTGCTAAACATATACTCCTACATACCTTGACTTTGTCAATAAACAATTCAGGAGCAAGAATCTTCCTTTGATAAGCCCAACTGTTGCCGTTTGCTGTCACAATGCCGTTTCCCAACAAAGCTTCCAAATCTAACCCAGGAAATGAAGGTTTAACCAAATCGAGGGATGTGCATGTAATCACCTCTTTTATTACGTCATATTTATTCACAACTAATACTGGTGTATTTCCAAGTGAAAACATAAACATATCACCTGTTTAATCAAAAACCCCATGTATCATTCACGCAATAATCATAACTATAAACATATATTCAACCAAGACTTTTTTAATAATTTTTAGCTAAACTATACTCCCTCTATCCATATTGTTCGAGACATTTCTTTTTTGCAATTATTTTGAAAAAATAATAATAAATAGTTAAAATGGAGAAAAAGTAAAGTAAGAGAAATACTCGCTCCCTCTATCAATTGGGATCTTTTCTATATTACTCTCTCTTACATTAATAAAATGGGACGGAGGGATACTTAACCGTATAGCTGCCTCCATTCATTAAAAGCGGAAAAGAGAATAGCTTCGCAGTTGTGAGAGGCCGGTGATCCGGCGGCGGCGGCAACAGCGGCAGCGGCTGCAGGAGAAGCTCGTGAATTCTTGATGTCTATGATGTTCCCAAGTAGAAAAGATGGTGGCGGCCCTCCGACGCCTTGCTGCTTCAGCGCGTGCCGCAGCAGTCGGGGCGCCACCACCAGGGCTTTGTACAGCCTGAAAATTAGTGCAAGAATAGAGGCTAAAGCAATAGACACGATTATTTGAAGCAAAAAATGTTTCTCCATTACCAAAAATGTCATACTTTGTTTAGTTTTTCTTCTTAGGGCAATTACTTAGGTATTAGTATATGAATGAGTTGTGGTTCTCATGTTTATTTTTTAATGAACTACTACTATGTCAGCATGTAGAGAATTCAACTCTCTATTTACAAAATTTATTCTCGAATACTCAAACTTTATAATTGACCTTTAACCAAAAACTTTTATGATTTTGTGGCAATTTAGTCTAATTAATTTATGAATCTTGACAACTAATGTGGGAATCAATTTAACGATTGTCCAAATATACAATTAGATTTAGAATTTGGAGGAAATTGATTAACATCAAAAGGCAATTTACAAAGCAAAGTCAGCCGATGAGTTCGATATAAAATACTTCCTCCGTCCCACAAAGATTGTCTCATTTATTCATTTTGGTCTGTTCCACAAAGTATGTCTCATTTTACTTTTTACCATTTTTGGTAGTGTACCTCATATTCCACTAACTCATTCATACTCACATTTTATTATAAAATTAATATATAAAAGTAGGACCCACATTCCACTAACTTTTTCAACTCACTTTTTATTACATTTCTTAAAACTCGTGTCCGATCAAAGTGGGACAATCTTTATGAGATGGAGGGAGTACTATACTGAAAACAAAAGTTTCCACCTGCAGATTATATTTTCTTCGTCTTTATAGTGCAAGAATAGATGCTAAAAATTAGTGCAAGAATAGATGCCAAAGCAATAGACACAATTATTTGAAGCAAAATATGTTTCTCCATTAGCAAAAATGCCATACTTTGTTTGTTTTTGTCTTCTCTAAGAGCATCATTAACCCCATCCCTTTTCAGGCTCCAAGTCCCCTCAACGTTATCATTCCCCCAAATATGAGTCCCACCTCACAACTCCTCTAACACAGCATGCCCCATCCTGGGCTACAACTATTAATTTGCATTATTCACAATTTACAATCTATTTTACGCGTAAAATAAAAAATGCCAAAAATTTAAAACACGGAAAGGTTGTTCTCCATTCGGAAATTGAAAATTACAACATAGAAATTTAAAAATATAAAAAAAAATCCTAAACATAACGTCAATTCTGGAAAACGTTGGTGCGTGTCCAAATCTCTTCAATTAGATCGGCTTGGAGGCGAGTGTGTAGTTCGTCTTGGCGCATCGTAACTGAACGGGCCATGACATCGCAGAGGTCGGGAGGAATGCCCTGCACGAACGGGACGGTGACAGTGTAGTTTCTCCCGGTGTTGGCGAGCGGATCGTCGCTCCACAAAGTGACATTTTCTTCCTCGTCCTCAACGATCATGTTATGCATTATGATACATACATACATGATGTCGGCGATTATTGTACGCTGCCAACCACGGGCCGCTCCCTTCACAATAGCCCACCGTGCTTGGAGGACTCCGAATGCACACTCCACATCTTTCCGAGCTGCCTCTTGCCTTTCGGCAAACAATGCCCTCCGATCCATTATCGGACATGTGATAGTCTTCACGAACACGGGCCATCGAGGGTAGATCCGTCTGCCAGATAGTACCCCATACTATACTGACGGTGGTTGGCCGTGAACTCTACGTTCGGCGCTCGCCCGGCTTACAAGTCGTTGAACAATGGAGACTCGTTCAATATATTGAGGTCGTTGTTCGACCCCGCGACACCAAAGGAGGCATGCAAGATCCATAATCGTTGGTCGGCAACGGCTTCTAACACAATCGTGGATATGTGCCCTTGTGCCCGCTTGTGTATTGTCCTCTCCAAGCCATTGGACAATTCTTCCACTGCCAATACATACAGTCGATGCTGCCAAGCATCCCCGGGAGGCCGTGGGTCCACTCGTGCATGTTCACCAACTTCCTAACGTCGTCGGTCGTTGGCTTTCTCAAGTATGTATCCTTGAATGCTTCGATGACTGCCCGACATAATTTAGCTAGGCAATACCGTCCAGTATGCTCGCTTACATGGAGATACTCATCGAACATATCTTTTGTAGTTCCGTAAGCGAGTTGACGTATGGCAGATGTGCATTTCTACAAAGTCGATATACTTTGCCGACCCACAGCATCGGTGGTTTGGCAAAAATACGAGTCACGAGCTACAACTGCGTTGACAATGCGCAGGAACAAAGGCCTCCGCATCCGGAACCGGCGACGAAACATCTGATCACTTCATCGCGGATCTCTAGAGAAATAATCTGTGAAAAGCCGCAAACCAACTTGTTCACGGTCTCGGTGAATATAGATCCGAGGATGTGGTACCCGGACTTGTTGTTCGTTCCAAGCTTGAATAGCAGCTTGGTAGCGTTCAACTTCGTTGTTGATTTCTTCTTGGATTCCCAGTATCGCCGCCTCTAACATTCGGACCATTTGAGCGTCAATTGATCTTTGACGAGGAGGCATTTTTTTTCGAATTTTAGGGAGATAAATGAAGTTGAATAGATATGAAAATGGATGGAGTGGCATTTTATAGATAAAATTTCGAATTTATTAAAAAAAAATTTGATATTGCAGCCCGTCCCGGTCCGAACACCAATTAACGCCGGGCCGGACCCCGGCGCGGCATGTCTCGCCGCCGATAACGCTGAGCCGGGCCGGACTCAGGGCGCGTCCCTAGGCCGCGACTGCGTCCCCGGGACCGGCCCAGGCCGGAAAACGCCTCCCTGCAACGCTGTGTGACGCGGGCCGAGACCCAACCGCGGCCCGGCCCCAAGCGTTAATGATGCTCTAAGTAGCGCAATTACTTAGTTATTAGTATATGAATAAGTTGTGGTTCTCATGGTTATTTTTAATGAATAGTACTTACTACTATGTCAGCATGTAAAGAAATCAACTCTCTATTTTCAAAATTTTACCAATTTTTTAATGATTTTTGTGGCAATATAGCGTAATTAATTTATGAATCTTGAGAACTAATGTGGGAATCATTTTAACGATTGTACAAATATACAGGTTTTAGAATTTGGTGGAAATTGATTAACATCACAAGGCAGTTTACAAAGCAAAGTCAACTGAGTGCGATATAAAATACTATACTGAAAACACAGTTTCTACCTGCAGATTATATTTTCTTCGTCTTTAAGAATATTTAAAAGAGTCAATATCAACTCCAACGACTATGTTAACTGCCACCATGTAGTAATTTGAATATGTAATCGCAGCACCCTAAAATAAAAGAGTGAACTACACTAATAATCCTTGATCTTGTCGAAAAATACACTAATGGTTCCTAAAAAAATTTTATATCATATTTGGTCCCTAAAAATTACATTTTTGGTACCCGTCGGTCTTTTATATCCCTCTGCATTCAAAATATCTCCTAAATGCCATGGAGGACATTTTTGGTATCTGGAAATTACAATTTTGGTACCTCTTCAATCTTGCAATTATTTTGGACATACATAAAAGCACCTTTTACAACAAAAAATATTTTCTTGTGAATTATTTCACTTAAATTTTTTAAATAATTACTTGAATAACATATATATTTAGCTTTATAATGAAAAAATTACTATAGTTTACTTTTTTATTTTTAGTAAAAAAATATTACTTGCAAGAATTTGCTTCAATTTACGTTAATATAATTCACTTATATTTTAATTATTATATTTAAAAAATATATTTCACTATACTATATTTTAATTAGTGTAACTAAAATATTTATATTTCACTTAAGTATAGTAATATTTTAATATTTAAGTAACATTTTTTAAATAAAAAATTACTCATACTATAATTCACTATAATATTTTTTCTTCTCAAATTTAAAAAATTTAAGTAAAAATAAATACCACAAAGAGTTTTCTATAATTCACTTTAATATTTATAATAAAATTTTTTACTATTAAATATAATTTTTTCTTCGCGTTAATTTTAAAAATAAATAAATCCTAATTAAAACATTTGGTTTCTTATTTATATTTATGAAATCATAAAGCATCAAATATTATTTAAATGAAAGTATAATTGAGTTTATAAAAGAAAATAGTGATAAAAAAAATGAAAAAAATTAAAAGGATAGTTGAAAGCTCCAAAATGTCCCTAAACTTTAAATATTCACACTAGTGGTGCCTAGGGTTACTTTAGTCTTATCGTACCAAAAATGATATAAAAATTTTTCAGGGACCATTGGTGCATTTTTTGACAAGTTCATGGACTATTAGTGTAGTTCACTCTTAATAAAATATTATAATAAAAACTAATATAAATGACTAATAAAAAAAGGAGCAGTTAAAAATGCTCTTTGAGAATAAGAATTACTAATACAACAAATATTTAGACCAATTTGGTCTATGAAGGAAAAAATTGCTGGAGTTATCTTACATCTACCATACAAGTACAACTCTCCAATCCAAAAAAGGAGGATAACATTCCTTAACCAGATAACTAAACGTATCAATAAACAATTTAGACTTCATATAATCCTATACAGTAGCTACTACATGATCAAGATATTCCCTTATTTGAAATGGTCTTGATTGATGATTGCAACGTATTCACTTTGCAACTCATCGTTGTCTTTCTGTTTCCATATCTCACCATTCCCATGAACAACCCAAGATATATGTGGAGAAAGCACGGAATAATCTGTAAGATGTCAAGCTAGAGTCGTCAAAATATCTTTCCCTAGAGGCTTGAAGCTAACATTTATCATATAGCAAGGATCGTGTATTGGATATTTTGTGGCTCAGTCTCTCAGTTTAGAAAACGGATCCAGAACAGAATATTAGGCTCGGATATAAGATCATTGCCCTAGGATATAAAGGGGAGATACCATTTTCAAGCCCAGAGCATGTGCTCTTTGAAGAAAATTTCTACCTTTGTTTTCAAAGCCATGACACGGATTTTCGATTGCCAACACGACTTTTAAGTACTAGAAAAGTTGGCCAGTTTGTATTGCAAAACCCAAATGCACCGAGCAGGATAAAATTTTGGACATCAAACTTTTAGCATGCTCAGCTTGCAATGATCCATAGAAATTATCGAGTGAGAGAGAGAGAAGGTGTAGATACCATTTCATTTTACGTGAAAGGTGGTGGTTACTAGTATATTAGTACTAATTACCTCTAGTCAGCTGTTTCTCGGGATCTCTTGTACTGTGCAAAACCATTGTACCTGAAAGCACAGTTATAAATCCGCAGAGAACGGAGGCGATGCTACTAGCACTCTGACCAGACCAATCCTGGAGTAGGAGAAAGTAGTTTGAGTTTTAACTCTAACCAAAGTAATAGCTGCACCGGAAAATTACCCAGCAACACTACAGATACCTTGAACATTATGGCACTGGCAACAATTGTAAGTGATGTGAACATGGCATAATAAATTGGAGATACGACAGCTGTGTTAAATGTGTCCAGAGCCTGGAGAGATGCCAAAATTGTTCATAAAATTTGAGCCTCATCTAAGAGTTATGTGACGAGATCACAAAATTTATATCCTTGTGCATGAATGAGAATTTTGGAATTTGAAGGACGGAACATACCAACCTTGTTTAAGTAGTTCAATTGAGTGATAACACATGTAGCTGCCACCATGGCAAATACACAGGACTTGAAGTGAGCTACCTGGCTACTGCCCTCCAATGTGAGCTTTATAGCAATGCCTAGTGCTTTCACACTCATAACCTGCAAAGGAACAGCACTTTTAATCAGACCCCAAACAAGATTCAGTAAAACATGATTTACATGAAGAAGGCAAAAGCAATGGCATGTACTTACAGTCAAAGATCCAATTACAGAACAAACCCCGATGTAAATCATGATGTTTGTCTGTCCATAGCGTGGTTCACAATACAACACAAGCGCCAAGACCACAGCTATTGTTGAAGCCACGTACAAAAGAAAAGCTGGACCAAGAAACCATACAAGTATACAGATACCTTGCTCTTTTTCTTTTTCACCCTCATCCCACCATTACAGAAAAAGAAAGAAATCAAAGCAGCAGCAGTTAAAGTACATAGATTCACCTGGCTGTACTGCCAACTCCCAGATTTCATCGACTGAGCTGATAGCATGTTCACCAGGTGCATGAAGCACAATAACTGTAGAACCCACTATACATAAAATGCATCCCAAGATTCCTAACTTCCTCAAGGTTTCTTTCAGTAAGAAATGAGCTAAAACAGCACTGCCAGTGAACGCAATGTCTGTTCAGTTTTTGTTAGTATTGCTGTCAACAAAATATAGATGGGATAAAAACATCCGATAACCTGACAATTATGCTTAATGCTCCAAGTGGTGTAACAAGGACGGCAGGGGCATACATATAAGCAACAAAATTGGCAAACTCCCCAATGACCACTGAGAAAATCACAACACCTTTGTTTGATCAGAGTCATAGAAAGAGCTTGATAACTTCGTATATATGAAAAAAGAAGTCCTTACTAGTAAACATTCCGATCCACCAAAGTGGTTCGAGCAAGTATCCATATCCTCCCGAGCCTTCAATTGAGGAATTGACAATCATTAGAAACTATGACAAAATAAAAGCCTTAGACATTAGTATGCATAAGTTGTGCCTAGACATTAGGTTCCCTATATAAAATTACACCAACAACCAAAATTAAGATTATGAAGATTCTATACTCAGAAACATATAATTCTGAAGCTAGCAAGTTGCTCACTTGCTCCGAGAACCACTCAAAACTAACAAACTTGAACTTTTTTCCTTGAATCAAGATAATAACAGTGTTGATTACAAAAAAATTATAAAAAATAAAATTCTAGCTTTACCTTTACATCCCTAAAAGAACAATGCCCGAAAAATATCTATACCTTTCTCCTATAAAAGCAAGCGACAAAGATAAGACACAACAAGATCCGAAGAAAGTAAGACTCACCAGCTCGAGAGCCCAATGCGGCAGCTCTCTGTAAACCCTTCTTCTTGATGATGAAGCTGGATCCGATAAACGCGCTCGATCCCACAGCTAATGCGAACCCTATTAGATTGTCCTTAAACATGACCCAAATCGACCGAATCCGGTGCTAATGATGATAATCCTTGTTTTATATCCCCCGAATTTAATGTCTTTACTCCCCAAATTTTGCTTTTTTTCGAAAACAAATGCAACAATCACGAATCAAAATGGGATGCGACGATGAATGTATGTATTGCTTACACATGATGAGTTGAGATCATCTGCAAATCATGAGTTCAGATTGGGTGGTTTTGGATTTGGAATTGGAGGGAATTTAATGCTAAAATTATTGTTATTAACTGCATTTTGGGAAGAAAAAGAGTTTGATATTCAGCATATTCACATAATTATTTATGACAGGAGTAGTTTATAGTCTCATCTGACCTCTTAAAATCATTTTAAAAATTATATCACAAATACTAACATACTAAAATGGTTGTAAATATAGCCTATTTTAATTAAGATTAATAGTTAGAGCATCCGCAATGGTCGGCTAGCGACCGGCTAGCCGAACCATTGCAACCGGCGAGGGCGATTTCGGCGAGCGGAACGGCGTGGGCTAGCCGATCGCTCGTCGCTGGCCGAAGCGCTAGCCGATCGGCTAGCCGCCATTGTGGAGGCCCGATCGGCCAGCGCCGATTTTCGTTTTTTTTTTTTTAAAAAAACAAAATCATATATAAACGCGATTTTCGTTTCATTTTCATTTGCACCACTTGTTTTAACGAGTTTTCTATCTCTCTAACTTTCTGTACAAGAGCATCATCGAACGATGAGTAACGCGGGTGGTAGCGGTAGTGGTAGTGGTAGTGGTAGTGGTAGTGGTAGTGGTGTGGATCCTGAGGAGTACGAACGGAGGATGAACGAGGCTATGGAGGCCTACATGAACCGCGGGATGGAGCGGTACATGCGTATGGTGGAACAGCAGGTGATACCTCGCCCTCCACGAGTTGTCCACCACCGAGCAGTGATTGATCGGGATCACGTAGCTGCACATCAGCGGCTGTACGAGGACTACTTTGCAGAGTACCCGCGGTTTCCCGCCAACATGTTCCGGCGGCGTTTCAGAATGCGCAGGGAGTTGTTTATGCGCATCGTTAGGACATTGGAGCGTCAATATTGTGTTTCCGCTTCAGGCACGATGCGGCTGGCAGACCCGGCCACACCCCTATCCAAAAGTGTACGGCGGCAATCAGGCAGTTGGCGTATGGAGGCACGGCAGACATGTGGGATGAGTACCTCCACATCGGTGAGTCGTCAGCCCTGAAATGTCTGAAGGAGTTCTGTGGGGGCGTGATCAGCATTTTCGGTGAGCAGTACCTTCGAAGCCCTACTCCCGAAGATTGTCAGAATTTGATGCAGATGCACGGGGAGAAGCATGGGTTCCCGGGGATGTTAGGCAGCATAGACTGTATGCATTGGGAGTGGAAGAACTGTCCGACTGCCTGGAAGGGGGCCTACACGACCGGCTACAAGTCAAAGAACCCCACGATAATCCTCGAGGCCGTAGCTGATTACCGGCTGTGGATCTGGCATGCGTATTTTGGGGTAGCCGGGTCGAACAACGACCTCAACGTCCTGAACTCGTCTCCCCTCTTCAACGAGAAGTGCCAGGGCGTCGGTCCAGCCGTCTCTTTTGTGGCCAACGGTAACCGGCATGATATGGGCTACTACTTGGCGGATGGGATATACCCTCGGCGGCCGGTCTTTGTGAAGACGATCCGACAAACAAGTGATGAAAATAAGGCCTACTTTGCGCAACGACAGGAGTCGCCGCACAAGGACGTGGAGCGCGCATTTGGTGTGCTCCAGTCTCGATGGGCGGCAATTAAGGGCCCAACGCGTTTGTGGGATGTCGGATGCGTTTCCGAGATAATGTACGCCTGCATTATCCTGCACAACATGATCGTCGAAGACGAAGGCGTACAACTGACTAGTTGGGTCAGTGACGATGAAGCCGGTCCAAGCCACGGAACGGCCACCCCTAGTGTACGACAGGGGGTACCTCTCGATGAAGCCGGCCGACTCAAGGAATTTGCCAACATGCGCCAAGTGGATGCTCATATTCAACTCCAAAAGGATATAATTGAAGAGTTGTGGGCACGGAGGATTGCACGGCGATAGTTTTTTTTCTTTATTATGCATGTAAATTTTTTTTATCTATGTAACTTTTTTAAATGCAATTAATGAATTTTCCCGTATATGTGTCGTAAATTTAATTCCGTATTTTAATCGTAATTTTAATTCCGTAAATGTAGTATATTTTGAATTATTTTTATTGCGGCTGGCCTATGGCTGGCCTAAATTTGATGTGGCAGGTGGTTTTTTTAGTGTTGCTGACGTGGCAGGGGAGAGGGGAGAGAATGGCTGGCCTATGGCTGGCCAAAGCACCATTCCGGATGCTCTTACTACTATCAATTAAGTTTTTCAATATCTCTTATGCATATCATGCATACACCAATCGAGATATTTACTTTGCAAAAAAATATAGTTACTACAAAAGATAAAACAAAATAGAGTACGTAATTAGATGTTGAATGTCGAAGTATATACCTATAATTATTATTATTATTATTATACATAATTTGTTTTTTCTTGATATAAACCTCACTGAATTTTGTAACTTTTCTCGTTATTTTAATTTACTAAACATAAATATATAAAGTCCTTAGTTATAGGAACTATTAATAGGAAACAAAATTATCAAAACTAATTTGTACTCCCTCCTTTCCATAGTAATAGATGCATTTCTTTTCAGCACGAAAATTAAGAAAATTTGTGGTAGGTGAATTAAGTAAAAGAAGAATAAAGTGGAAAATAAAAGGTAGAGAGATGAAGAGAGAAAAAGATAAGAGAGAAGTAGTGTGGAAAAATGTGTTGACTTTTACTAAAAAAGAAAATAACTATATTACTATGAAACGTACCAAAATAGCAAAATGACTCTATTACTATGGAACAGAGTGGGTATAACATTAGAACACTTCATTAGTTTATGGAGTAATAATTTTGTGATGTACTATTGGATGACAAAATGCTTTACCATTAAAAGAAGTCACTATAGCATTACAAACTAACTAGGGGTATAATTTTAAGCAGGAGAAGACCAGCGTGTAAGCAAAACCAACATTTGGACTTCACATGGGAGACTAAAATACAAAGCATTGTCTGCTTATTCCTCCTTACCACGAGCTGCTCTTGCGCGATGTTTGAGCTCGGCCCTTTTCCATCTCACAATCAGATAACACAACGAAAACAATGTGTTCACCTGCATGAGGAAGGAACACAAGAATGGAGTGACGTGTGAAAATCATCACCAAAGGATGGAAAGAGGGTGAGCAACAGCTTACCAAGATTATGATCGCGATCACTAACAAGGGCCCTGACCAGAGCACGGAGAGAAAGAGTCCATTAGCGTCAAAGTAGTTCTGGCCTGCAAAGCTTTCCCAATTGCTGCCAAGGACTTGATTCAGCCTCTCGGCCAGATACACCCCTCCTACTGCACAATGTCAAATACATATGATTCATAACTATGGCCCGACTAACTGTACGACTGCTGCATCTTCCAAAATCACAATAGGGCTTGTTCAAATACTTCTGTAATTTAATAAAATATGGCAGTTCTATGCTTATCAAAATCTGGCTTCATATTTTCTTAGGTCCATTATTATAAAAAAAGGCACACTATTGATAAGATTATAGAAGTCTTACATGCTAGAAGGAATAAAAACATCTGAAAGTTGATGTTTCGCCGTGATACAAAAACTACTACTAGCAAGATCACGTGGAAGGAGAGAAGACATATCAACCAAGGTTCCTGCAGACAAGAAAGGAAATTCGAAGATCAGAGAAATGCACGCCAATACATGAGGTATACATCTAAAAACAACAAGATAAATGGCGAAACACATAGCTTTAAATGGGCAGTGAAACAGCTTAAACCCAAGCAACAGCACCATGGAGTAATTCCTTTGATCTACTATATATTCCCGAGTAATCAACAAAAGCCAATCGGCACTAAACGATAGGGTGTGGTTACAACATCAGGAACAGAAAACCACAGAAACCAGCACAATGAGAGGATCATGAAATGTTTAGGACATCACAGAAACCTCTTAAATGATTTTAAATCTGGTTACAAGCCATACCACTGTAATTCTAATAACTGATCAAAACCCCATCAGAGTTCAATATATGTGGTTACTTTGATCTCACTCCCTCATTAGAGTAGCAAATTACACAAATCATTTTGCAAATCACATCCCAAAAGCTAAAGTTACAAACTAGTACATCCATTAATCAAACTAATTCCAGCTCCTTCTATGTAAGATAACACATTTCAAGGAAACGCGATTCGAAATTCCAAGACACAGAAACACTTAAATCAGAACATAAAAACGCAAAACCCAAGAAAAAGAACCAAACAGTCTATGTCGATCACCGCAAGATATATACAACACATTTCAATCAACACCGACAGAGAAAGCAACTAAAAATGCCTTCCAATCAATGGCGTGGAAGAAACCCATGAAATTTTCGTAAGCAGGTTTGAGCCCGGAGCGGAATTCCGCCGAGAGCTTCTCCACCAGGTCTGCCATTTGATCAAAGTGAGAATTAACCGCGGATTGCAGCTCCTCCATCGCAGGATATTTCCTTGATTTCACCACAAAATTATTGAATAGATGCGGTTTTAGACCCAAAGTTTTGAACTTTAGCCTAAACTAAGTTGAGACTTTACTCGAGGCCGAGAACGCTGACGTTTTGAATTGAATAAATTTAGGGTTTTAGATTAGGAATTTTGTCCATAGATTGACGGAAGTGCTCGCGAAACGTAATATTATGTGTACAAAATATTTAACTATTATTAAATTTTTGTGATAGTATTAATATTCAATAAAATTTATCCATTTTATAGTATGCATTTAACTACATACAAATTGTAATATTTTATGCATTTTACATTTAATTTACCATTCATTAAAATATTCATATATTTATCGTTCATTGTTTTATAATCATATTTTATCATTTGCTAATATTTATGTACATATTTCATTTTATTTATCAACTAATCATTTTTTATTGTAGTTTATATTTTTATGATCATATAATATAAACTATATTTAATTGCACTATTTTGGTCCAATAATGGTATAATTGATTCGGCCAATTAAACCTTGAATTGATAGCGTCGTTGATTCGTTTACTAGTCCAGTTTTTTTAAATTGAAAGGCATCGTTAGTGGACTTATACAAAGTCTAGTCGTGTGCGAATATAAATATACATGTACACAAATAAATGTGAGTATTTGGATTTTTCAAGAATTTCCACAGTTATATAGTAAAATATATGGAATTTCTGTTATATTACACGTACCTGAAAAAACTTTGAATTTGCACAGCAATTATTACTCCTCCGTTTACAACGTCACTATTATCTAAGTCCGATTTTAGGTACGTTATTTATTATTCACATGAATTTTACAGTTATTTGAAATGTAATATGGCTATTTAATACGGGGACAGTAAGCCCCAATTTTCCTTGTACACATACTTTCAATTTTAAATTAACTCTTCTATCAATTTCTCCTTGGCATTTGGTGTAGACAATAAATGACAAAATCATGAGATAGTAATAATAGTAGCTCAACTCTACTGTAATAATGCAATTAAATCTATATGCTAGTAGCTTTCATGAATGCATCCAACCGTTACACACAATAAATTGAGCTTAATTAACATTTAAAAGTTACTTATATAAACTTATAGGCGTTTCTAAAATTATTACATTTATCATAAAACAGGACTATAATGAATAAAAGAGTTGGTGTTTCCACAATAATTTGACTTTATTCCCTATTCTAATGTAGATATACTCATTAAATGTACATTTATAACAAAAATAACAAAAAAAATAGGTGCTCATTAGTAGCCGTTGAAGAGGAACTACTTAAATCTGTTAAAAGTAAAACACAATTCAAGGGTGCTGCTATTGCTATATACACATATCTTGTACTACTGAACTAACTACCAACACTTCCAATTCAACCAAGCTCATGGCCGACGATGCGGAGGAGGACTTCACCTTCCCCGCCACCATCACCAACCCACCACCGTGCTTGCTGGAGTCACCACCTCTTTGGCCGTCCGTAGGGAAGCATGTACGAGAAGATGAATGGAACTTCAATTTGTGTGATTCACTCCACGAATTCAAGCGCAACACTATCACATTTCGAGAGAACTTCTGCTACGTCAATGATGATGATGATGATGAACATAAGGAGGAGAAAATGGACATTTTGTGGGAGGATTTGAACGAGAAGTTTTCGAGGAAAAACGTTGCAGAAGATAACTTGTGTGATAGTTCTTCTTCACCTGGGAAAGATGATCATGTGCAGGTTTGCTGTGTTAAAGCCTTCAAGTTGTCAAAGGCAAATGGGCAAACCATTTCTTGGAAGAAAGCCAGCATTTTGGTTCTGATCAGATTCTTGTTGAGAAAGAGTTTACCAATGCATGATTCTGGTTCTTCCATCAAGAAACTTGAATGGTGATTTTTTTTTTTTCTTTTTTTTCAATACAAAAGTTAGTTTGAGACCAATTTTAGCTTAGATTCTTATTATAGAGGTGTCAGGTTGTGTCAGTTCAAGTTTATTGATTCTTTATAAATTACATTTCACTTTTCATGTTCAGAGTTCAAGCTGAATACATTTTTGTCAAAAAGAATGTGTGTATATTTAAACGAAAATGAGCATCAACAATGAAGCAGGATGTTTGTAAAATAAGAAAGAAGGAATTAAATAACTTGAACTTGACAATATGAACACTACCAAGTAATGTCATCGTGAATATTGCTTCTTCTAAGATTTTACATAATGAATAGTAATATAATAATAGATAATAAAAATTGAGATTTCGGACTCAAAATTTGTATGGATTTGGTATATTTTTCAAGTGATCTTAGGAGACATAATCAAAGCTAGCATACAAAGGAGGCAGAATAATTTGCATTGTACTATAGAACCAGCTCCGATGACTCCAGTGATGCACAGCGAATGGCAAAAGAAGATAAGATACCTATAGATCGACGTGGGAGCTACTAGCCCTCTTCTCCTCGGACCTGTGACGGTACAATTTGGCAATCTTTCGCCTCTCACAGTCCTAAAAAGAAAAGACCAGACAATTTAGGCTTAGATTATGGATTATATTCACAATAACATTAGAGTGAGCATTTGAAGGATTAGACAATCAAAGAAGTTGACATCAGTCCAATATCAAAGTATGTTTGTTGTGGGAGCTATCACCAAATGTAACCACCTCCCTAACCTTTTCAAGAGCCATGCTTATTTTTCCCTTTTCTCTTTCTCAGAGAGTTGGGTGATGGGAACTCGTACAAAGGGGAGGGATACCACTAACCTACTAGACTCGAACCCACCTTGAACATATTGAGATAAAATGGCTTCCCGGGATTCATCCTTCTCAACTTGTGGTATGTATAGGCGAAACTCAGCTGGTCACGGGGCGTGAACCTGTCCACCTCGTTGAACCATAGACAAGAAAACAAGTTTGACATTGGCGTATGAGCCCTCACGATGAAAGACCCTTCAGGTACATCTGCTTGAAAGCACATAATACATACATCATAACCAGCACCAAAAAAACCCAAGAAATTGTGTATAGGTGAGAGTGGATTGAAATCTCACTGCTTGGGAGAAGCTTGTCAGGGTCGGATGCATTGAATCTTCGCATCCCGTCAGATTGGTAAAACACAAACTGTTCGTCTATGACGCTGTGGTTGTACTTGTTAAGCTTCTTGTTCTGTGCAACCTCTTCCCACAAACAATGGCGATCATAGTGATTGGAGATAGCGTATTCGTACCCTTTTCTCCAGAGGAAGTATTCCAGAATCAGTAACGGATCAAGCTGGAGACGAAGCTTGCTGTCCAACCAAATCGAGTACCTAAACAACAATCAGATTAGACTGTGAAGAAGCCACAATAAAACAGGCAAACAAATCTCAAGCAACAGCAATGCGAAGAAAACTGAGATATGTATATTAAACTGCAATTTTAAAGAACATAATATGGCTTATCTAAATGAAGGTTAAATCTGTTGTATTATACCTGGCAGAAGGGAAGAGACGGTGTGGTAATAATTTCGGTATCTTCCCTACTCTTCTCATATCAGAGTAAGGAAGATCCTTCACCACCACGATCTTCCACAACCCAATGAAGCCTGTGGTGTCTGGCATATGGCCTTCAGATGAAAGAGTATTCAGAGTTACTTCATCCACGAACATGACAAAGCAAACATTTTTCTTGGACAAACGTGAGACCTACAAAAGCAGAGATCCGAAATAACTCCATTTTCAGAACACACACAAATTGGCACCTCAACCTCAATAATGACTTTTTAAGCAAGGAAAATGATCCATACACTTTTACAATCTCAATGTTCAGAAAATGGACCTAAAGGATCCCTATTTAATTTATAGTACTTGCACTCAATGTTTAGGAGTAAAATATAAGTGACGAATTTCGTGTCTAAAAGCATACAGGACTCATATTTCTTACTAAAACCGAACAATGTGTAGGGAAATGTACCGTTTTTCCCATTGGTGATCTCAGGCGATCAGAATTTCCAAAGATGCAAGAACTGACAGCAATGTTACAGCTGCTGATATATTTTGCATCATCTTCATCCAAGTTAAATCCTGTTATTGACGACCCATTAGGGCCGTTAACAAAACCACATTTTATTTCCTGATCTTTAGCAATAAAAGACTCCTCCCTTTCTCTGAGTGTTTGATGTCCAGCAAATCTAGGTTCCCAGTTCTCCTTGCTAATTGGCTTCTCTTCCCATTCTGTATATTGCAGGGAAAATCTTCCAAATTTTTTACTTTCTGGAGGCTCGACAAGCAGTGCAGTGGAATTCATAATTGCCATTTGGCAAGCACCTAAAGCCGTCAACCATCAGTGGCAATAACACACACATTCGGTAAAGGGAGGAAAAAGGGAAGTACAATTACCTGGAGGTTTCCGATTTTTGGGCTTCTTTTTGGAATCTGGGCGTCGCTTATCAGGAATCAGTCTACGGACAGGTTGGCCTTCAGCAGGCCTTGTCCGTTTAGAATTATATTGATCACTAGCATTCTGTGGATGCGGAAGAGTTTCCTCACTATTCAAATCACTAGAATCTTTATCAGCCTCTTCAACGACATCTTGCTTCTCATCTTCAACCAGATCCAAATGGGAAGAATCCCATGTGTCAATGCTTTGGGGTAAAATAGTAGATGCAGCACGGTCTGTGTCATCATTCCCAGCATCATCTAGTTCCTCAACTACATCAGCACGTGAGTCCAAACCGTCATCATATTCATCAGCATCCACAAGCGGTTTTTCATCAGATAGCTGGTCATCACCGACCACATCTTTGGAGCCTTTGACATTCTTCAACAAGGCCTTATATTTAGCTTCAAACATTATCATTTCATTACGCTCGCCCTCCTTATATAATCCGCTACGAGAACCATTAAATATAGACTTCCTCTTTATGTTTTTCATGATAGAACGAATGTTTTCAACAGAACCATCCCGGGTTTGCCTCAATGCCTCATTTTCATCTCTCATTTTAGCATCTTTGCCCCTATCACGAGAATCGCTGCCACGGGAAAATGATCCGTTGCCCAACTTTTGGTACTTAGATGCTTCGGTTAGCGTCACATTCTTGAGAAAGTCTGCATCCGTGCTGATGTCATCATCTTGTGCTTGGTGTATGCTTATTTTGTCTGCTAAACATAGAGTATAGTATGTAAAATGCAGAACAAACACTTTTAACTAAAATTCATGAACCTTAGCATTAAGATTAAGAACAGTTCCTCCAATTAGTTTCCATCACATCCAACAAACCCACAGCCAAATGGTCGGAAAACCATTAAGGTCATAAAACCTCGGAGAAATCTATGTACAAAATAGGTCTTACATAACTTCAGATGTAATTAGGTTATCACTTCATATAAAAGGCCTGATTCCTCCAAAGTCATAACCTAGTTTTCACTTAAATAAAATCATAGATCAAGTTTAAGCATCTGCATTTCGATTCACCAATAACCTCTGCTTTGTGGAGTATGTTTTACAAATCACAACAGCTATGGATTAAATCAAATACAGATATATAAATAAATAAATTATTTGTCAATTCGAAATTAGAGCTTCAACCACCACTATCAATCATGCAGTAACTGTAACAGCTCGAGATCGATGAACGCTTTGAATACCCCATCCACTTTCTACTTGCATGTAAGATGTTACAAATCAATCATAAATTTATCCAATAAACACAAACTCAACCACACTCTATTTATCCATCCCACTACATCAAAACCCCCAAAAAAAGTTGGTGAATTTCCATACCATTGCTCTGCAAAATGTGATAGAAGAGGGCGGAGATAGAGAGAACGAGAGAGATGGTCAAAGCGAAGAGCCCAACCGAGATCCTATAAGCTGGCGGAGGTTTCAATCGCCGGTGGTGTAAGTGGCGCGAGCCACCGTGGATTCCGACGGATACATAATCGGGGGCCACGTTTCCGTTTCCGTTTCCGCCGGTGCCGGATTGCCTGTAGAGGGCGGCCATCCGCACATTATGGGACGTCGGCGATGAATTCCGAGGGAATTTGGAAGGGTATAGTGGGAAATGAAAGGACAGGCGGAGAGAATTTGTTGGACGTGAGCTGACCGGAGAGATTTGGTTGGAAGTAGCGACTGCGGTACGGAAGAAGAAGAAGAAGATGGCGGTTTTGTCAGTGTGTGTGATTCAACAACCACTTAACAAAATAACTAAATATGGAGTTAAATTCAAGAACAACTCTCTTTACAACTTCAACTTATTAAATTATTTATTAATGACATGTTCCTTTATTTGTGAGCGATATGCCACGTTCCTATGCCCTAAACCATTTCATGTAAGTTTCGTTTATTACACCATTTACAATCTTACACATTTGTTGTGAGGGAAATAATAGTGAAATAGCCAAGAGTACAAAAGTCACAAAACATATCTTTTAATTAACTACTTTTACAACTTATGAGATTAACTTCAATAAAATGTTAATTTAATAAATGACATTTTTTCAGTATATTTATCATATGCAATTGTAGATAGTATTTGGTGTCACGTATATTTTCTTACAAAAGAAATTAAGATGTCATAAACATCATTTTATCACTCTTTGCATGTATGTTTACCACGTGATAAAATAATTAATATCACAAAGTATCAAATTTTATCACTCTTTTACTACACATTATATCTATAAGTTGGCCCAATCACATATGCTTTGCAATCAGAACATATGCAGCGATTTCGGGCTAATTACAATTTACATCCAAAATGTTTCACCAATATTTCAATTGAGTACAAAATATTTTAAGTTAACAAATATCATACAAAAAGTTTGATTAGTGTTACGAATTAGTACATTTTATCTAAAATCACTAACACTATTACTTTTTCTTATTTTTCTCCAAAATTATGCCCTAAAAAATATGATATTATTTCTTTAAATAATACCTTATGCATTGCCATATGAGCATTTTATCAAGCAATGAATTCACGTTAACTTTAAAAAAAAAAAATCACATTTAACTTTCAGCTAATATTTGTAGCTAATTTTAGAATCAAAAGGATGAAAAGTAAGAAAAAGTAACGATGTTAGTGATTTTTAGGCGGAATATACTAATTTGAAACACTAATCAAACTTTCTGCATAATATTTGTTAACTTAAAAATATTTTGTATTCAGTTGAAATATTAGTGAAACATTTTGTACATGGTGTAATTACCCCAACGATTTCTAAACTTTGAATCACACCAAAACAACACTCAACCGAATCGAATGTGGCGATAATCCGATTCCTTTTTTCAAAAGACTGAATTTTCTCATACCATAGAATTTTACTTACATCACATATTATAGATGGCTGAAGAATAAGCAATAGTATTTTTTTTTTATCTTGAACTCTCCCATTCAATCTCTTAATTTTGTCATTTTGGGTTTTAGCCCATTACTCTAAATTATTGACATAAAAAATAGGACGTATACACTCAAGATTAACCTTGAAAGTACATCCTCCGCCCCACTCAAGATATTCACATTCTTGAGTGACATAGAATAAGTTGTTAAATGCAGTAAGAGCATCTGCGAGACGAGACAGCAAAGAGCTGCCACTGTGGGTACTCTGTCTCGTCCAGTATCCCTCCGCCAAGAGCTGGTTGGCGAGACAGCTCGCCACGCGCGTTGGCCACGTGGCAAGCTCTCGTGCGGCCGTGACGCCCAATCGACGGTCTGTGAGTGAGCGTCGTTTATATCCGTTGAAACATATAAAAATTCCGAAAAAAAATCGAAAATAAAAAAAAATTCCCCCAAAAATACTAGCCGTTTATAGCCTCATTTTCCAATATTTTAATTTTTTTTTCTATTTTTTTAAGCCCCCAATCACTTCTATAAATATTAAATCATTCCCACAAATTATCCACCATAAAAAAAACTCTCTATTCACACTCAAACTATAACAGCCCGCCTTCCTAGGGTACAATAAATGCGGTGACTGCTACCAAAACGGACTTGAAAGAATTTAACGTAGGCTAGAGTTTCATTTAAAGAGTTTTGACCAAAGTATTAAAGGAACTATCAAACCAATAAGTCAACGGTTAAACCTAGAAGCTTTAATAAGTAAAAGAAAGGTACCATAAATCACGACCAAAAATCTCAAGAGTTTAACATAATTTCCAAGAAAACCATAAGAAGTCTAAAGCTTCAAAATTGAAAGGAACAAGTGCAAAGTATCCAAAATAATACTAAAGTGTATCAAAAATTTAGCGGAAACGACCAAGAGAAAGTGAAGCCATGTATGAAGACACGACCACACTCAAAGTTCAAAACATCCATCTTAATTAATTAATATGCTCAACACCCGCCACCGCTCGTTGCCATTCAACCTGCACATAAGGAAAACACATGCAGGGCTGAGTATTTTGAAATACTCAGTGAGCTCGTTACCAAAACATTTTATAAGTTATGCCACCCTTACCATAGTGAACTCGAGGTTTTACAATTATCAAAATAAATATTAAACGAGTATCACAAAAATATTTCCATAGACTGGCCAGTCAAACAACTCCCCATTTTCCTCATCAATTTCCACAATCTCAACATTTCCATGGTGCGACGAAAGTGTGGCCACACTTTTCGCCCACGAGACCGGCTGACTAGCAAGGACGGCTCCCGATCCCACCGTGTACACAGCTTGGTAGGGTTTGCGGCCCTTCTCAGACCCGAATTCGTTTAAACATATCCATAGCCCTATAGCCCAATGGAGCGGACTCTCAAACTGGGCATCAGGCGCACAATATCACAACAAAACAGACATAGGCATGGCATAACAGTTAAACCAGCCTTATTTCTCCACATTCATAAATTTGCAACATAAGAGAGAATTTAAGAATAAAGCCCACCTCGACTGCTTAGATTTCAAATATGTTCTTTCCTTTGTTATCTCGCTTCGCAACCGAGATTTCACCTTTTAATCACATAGGCATATATCACAAATCAGATTCAACACAAACTCCTAACTCATGCATGTCTCGACGATTCCCCTTTTCCCAACGATTTATCTTAACATCATCAATCAAGGCCATGTTCATCACATAAGTTCCATTCGCATCTCAACTCTAGATCTAACATCAACACTTTCACTCAAACAAGATGCATGAGAGTTCAAGAATACCGATTAATCGGTTAGAAAGAAGAAGAATCTAGTAGAAAGAAGAAGATTAATATGAGAATACCTTTTTGAGAAAAACGAACGGTAGAAACGAAGTAAAGACTTGGTTCTTCAAAAATCTTGAGGCTCAAACTCTATTTCTTCTCAAAGGATGGAGGATTATTGGAGAAAAGTAGAAGAAAATTGAGAGAGTGAGAAGAGAGGGAGAGGCCGAGAGCTTGGGGGTGGGGGGGCGAAAATTTGTGATGACTAGGGTTAGGTTTTTGGCTTCTTATTTATAGAGTTCAATAAGATCTTTAGAATATTTGGGAAGATTTGATTCTACACAATTATATAAAATATTGCGGAGTAGGGAAGAAGAAATAAAAAGTGAGCTAGGGTTCAAGGCATGAAGTTTTTGAATATATGGCTCTTATTTAGCCAAGATTTCGTTTGGTATATTTTACGGAGTAGAAGAAAATATCACGGAGCAAAATAAAATAAAAATCCTCCCAAAGAGATTGGAAATAGGCGTGTAGTAGCATATATATATGCTACTAGGGTGCCACCATAGTTAAAATAACATCATACCACCAATATAGTCCGTTAGATCTCATCTATGGACGCCTAGGATTAAATTTCGTGAAAAAACACGGGTTTGCAGTCTACTGTATTAGATATTGCAGTCTACTGTATCAGATATTGCAGTCGTGGTAAACTGCAATATTGTTGTGGTAAGACTGCAATATTCAATGAACAGCACTGCAATCTGGTAACGTAAAATTAGAAATTTCCTATTTTACCCCTCCGTGTTTTTACACGTGGTAGCATGACAAACACACGATTTTCAGATCCAATGGCCTAAAATGGTGGTATGGTGTTACAATAAAGAGGGTTGTCATCTTAGTACATCCCTATATATATGTATATAGGGTTTTGATCTATGAAAACTAGATTTAAATACAGAAACGCAGAACACAGTCATACGTAGGGTATTTTTAGGTCATAGTTAGTTTATTTTTAGGTCATGCTAACAAAGCATGACCTAAAATGATCTTAACATGACATAAACCCGAATTTTATAATATGATCTAAAACTGCTTAATTATGACCTTCCGTATTTTTGGTTAATTATTGACCATTAGATCATCTAATCCTAAGGCCAAGATTTGGACTGCATTTCTTGATTTAAGCACATACTTGTTTTGATCACTCCCCTATATATATATATATATATATATATATATATATATATTTAAGGAATGGATTTTTAGTATTAACTAAAATAGAATATGGCAAGATTTTCTTGAAGTATGGTAAGATTTGCTCAAATATTTAATTTTAGGTATGTCTGGAAATCAATAAGGGATCAATTAAACAAGTAAAATAATATTTCCTTCCCAACATAGGTGATTTTCGAAAATCACCTAGAAATAAGGGGGTGTCGATTTTCTCTCATCAAAATAAGGAATAATTAGGTTTTGGATTTAATTTGGATAAATATCCCAAGAATTAAATTAAATCCGGAAAAATAGAATTCCCTCTCCAAAGAGTGAAGGGGTTCGAAAATCTCAAGAATTAGGTGGCTAGTATTTATGGAAATTTTCCCTAATATTCTCACTCACCCTTAAACAAATAATTCACCTCACAATTTAATTAATCACATCATATAATCAACAAGTTTGACTTTTCAAACTTCCAACGCAACCCTAAACTCGACTCGGTCAATAAAACTCATTCAATAAATTCATTCATCAATTAATTCTCGTCTCTCACGTCATCAATAAAATTCTAGGGCTATAAAATTAGGGTTCGGAAAATTCGGGATGTTACACAAACACTCTACCTTCTTCATCTCAAAATATTATTCTTCTCCCAAATTTAATCTATTCATGGATCCATTTGAACAAATGCGTCGAATGATGGAAGAATCTCTAGAAGCAAATCCATTCGTATTTTCGGATATTGTAATTTTCATGGTTTTTAATGATTTTATGAATTATTAGTATTAATTTAATATTTCAATGAAATATTAATTGAATTTGTTAGAAATAAAAATAAAAAATGAAATTGAATGAAGAGTTAAGGGATGAGATGGTTAAGAGATAGAGGGATTGATGTGAATCCGGGGATTCACAATCATAGGATGCAACGACATCGAGGGCCATGGGTTGATTGGGGTCCGAAAAGAAGGTGGAGATATGGCAAGGAGCCAAACCGGATTCGGAGGTCTAACTAAAACCAGAATTTTCCTATCAAGATGGTGTCCAAATGCTCTTCTAAGACCACCATTGTCTTCATCGTTAAAATAGCTTCGCGTGAGTACCTCACACGCTCCAAACGGAGTTCGGATGAGAGAGTTATGATAGTTTTAAGAAAGCCGCGCAATGCAGAAAGAAACACGCGGACGAGTGTTTTGCCAACCCAAAAACACCCGGTCGGGTTTTTTTGCCGAGAAATCAGTTTTTGTCCAGAGACTTCACGCGGGCGGGTGAAATGAGCCGTGGGAAACACCCGGTCTGGTGTTTTGTCCGAAATGTGACTTTTTGACCAAGACTTGTCTTGTTTTGCTTCTTTTTAACTCCTAGTATAAATACTCTTGCTAGGGTTCATTTCAAGCAGCTTTGGAATATTTGTAAGAGACCAATTCTCCATATTTGAGAGCTCACCTTCTTCATCTTTTGAAGACTTATCAAATTCCTTCGGGTTGCATTCGATCTTTTGCCGGACTAAGGTTGATTGTAAAGGTATGCTTGCTAGTTCTTGTGTTGCTAGTTTGTAGAGCCATTAGATGTTTGTATGTGAAAGTACCTTTGGGATTTTTATTCTTATTCTTCACCTAAATCATAACTCTAATCCATCCTCTATCTTTTTATCCTTTTTTTTTTCTTGTTCTATTCTTGGTTTATCTTGTTTATTTGTTGGGTTTATTTACAAGAATAAGTTCGGGGCAAGTTCATGAGTCTTCAATCTATAAGAAATCGGCGGCGGGGGTTTGCGAAGAAGAGGGAGAGAGGTTGTTTGAGGTTAAGGGAGGACCAGCGGAAGAGGTGAGCGGTGGAGAATGAGGTGGCTGATGCGGTGGCTGCTGCCATTGTTGGTTGAGGAGAAGCTGTGGAGTTTTTAATTTTAAAATAATTAAAAATTATAATTAACACCTTAAGTTTGGTCAAAATCGTATTTAAATCCGTTGACCGTTAGTTTTTAACGGAATGTTGACGGAGGACCAAAATGATCAAATTTCCATAGGTTCTGGACCAAAAAATTCAAAAGATAATGTTTTGGACAAAAAACGTAAAATGGTCATATGTTCAGGACCAATTTTGGCCTTTACTCTACATTCTTTCATTTTGAGAATGTATTTTCATTTTGAGAAGGTATGTTTATATCTTCTTGATAAAAAAAGGTAAAAAGTTAGGTTTTTTTTGTTTGCCTTTTTAATTTATCTTCTTTCCTTAGATTCCATTACTTTTTAAAGAATGTATAATAACTTTTTTGAGAAGGTAAATGAAAAATATACCTTCTTAATATATCTTTTCTTCTTGGAGATGCTCTAAATAGAGAGAAAAATGTAATTAGATAGTATTTTGTTGAGAAGAGAGGTGACAGAAATTTATTTCAAAATATAAAAGTGATTATCTTGAGTGTGACAAACTAAACAAAATAAAAAATATGTATACCTTAAACTAAACGAAGGAAGTAGTTGTTTAAAAATTACACATATATGTGAAAAATTGCAATTACATCATTAAAGGCAATACGTGTGGTTTTTAGAGTCATGTCAACTTTAGTTACACCTAATTTCGACCGATATGAGAAATCATACTTCCTTCGTCTCACTTATTCAAGATGCCCATATTTTTAAATGGTAATATAAAATTTTAGGAAAAATTGTTAATTGAAGTAAATAGAGAAAAAATATAATTATATATTTTAATGAAAAAAAGGAGAGAAATTTATTTTTAAAATAAAAAATAGATATCTTGAATAAGACAAACTAAAAGGGAAAAAAAGACTATACGATGGAGGGAAGGGAGCACAAAGTATACTAATGATCATGTTTTTTTTTGGTAAAGTTAAAGATCATAATTATTAAACCATGATTTTTAAAATCAATAAAAATTTAAAGTGGATTTATAATATTTATCATATAGAAGTTCAAATATAGAATATACTTAATTATGTACTGTATCTATAATAAGATTATTTTGGCTTTTGGGTTTAGTGGAACAGAGGAGGACACCTCAATTGGTGCAATCTACTGCAACAAGAACATCTCTCTTCTTGTAAAATTGTCACAACACAATCACGTCGTTTCAATCCAGCTCCCCAACCACGGTACTAATTCTTTAATTACCTTCTTCGCGGGCGGCTCTTTCGTGGAAGTTTTATCGATTTTCTTTTTCTTTTTTTGTTACTTTTGACTCTTGTAAGTATGAGTCATTTGGGGCTAATTTAGTTGATTGATTTGTGGAATATTGGCTTACATTTCCTTGGGATTAATGTTAGAATTAGGAAATTGGCATCGTTTTAGTTTGTCTGAATCATTGTTTTCAGATCAGGGATGCTGGGAAAATCTATGGCTTCTCCTCTGCTGACATTTGATTCAACTGCACAGTTTTGTAATTACGTAAGCTCTTCATTTAATATTCAGTTTTTCTGAATTGCTCACAGTTTTGAGATGAGAATAGTGAAAGTGTTAGCTTCTTGATCGGAAAAGTTGAACTATCGAAATTAATACCTACAATCAGAAATTAAGCTCTTGTTTGTTCTGGTTATATCGTGCTAATTCGGCCTAAGTTCGTCAACGGGTGTAGCTAGGGGCACGTTGTCACCGGGTACTTTCTTCGATATGAATCACCGGCCTTGTCCCCTATAATGTTCCCTGATTGAATACCTGTGCTTTCCTCAACAGGAGATCATGTATTAGAGTAGCTATGAGTTTCAGCTGCGTGTGGCTAAAAAGTGTTTATACATCTGCAGTTTAAGTGCACTGGAATCCGAGAGACATGAAAGATTCATCCATATGAAATTATCTGTGTGTTCCAATTGAAAAAGGAATTGCACTTTTGGTAATAATACTAGATTCATTGTGATTTTAGAAATGATCGCGTATCGTTTGGTAGACACTATCTTTGGCTATGCTCATAGTAGTTCATGGGGCAGTACCACGTTCGTATAAACTGTGACTAAAACTACGTATTTATGTATTTGGGCATGAAATCAGATCCAAGAAGGGCTATAGGATTCGGTCTCTTTTTATTGCAAGGGTATGGTGTCAATGGAAATTTTCACTTGCTTGTGCTAATTTGACCACTATCACTAGAGCTCCTGTTTGGCAGTCTAACCATTCTGTTGGGAAAGTTTCATATTTTATCAAATATATGTATTATGTATAGTTGTATATCTCACTATTGCTTGAATGACTCGATAATATCTTCTGCCATTTTCTGACCCGAGCATTTTATTGTTTCTGCTGTGCAGCCTGATGCCGCTGCATTGACAACTAGCAAACCTTTTGCAAATATAAACCTTACCACTTACACCCCATGGAACGCCCTCCGAGGGGGACGTCATCCAATCTCTTCCATATCTAAGAACTGGGAGTTGCATTCTACTGCTCAAACTGAAGATGTGATTCTCAGTGACGAAGACAAGAAAACATGGGAATCTTGCAGGCAGGCGCTGTCTGCATATGGTTTTGGCACAGAGGAGGAAGACAAGATTCTTGGCAAGGCATTTGGTCATATTCATTCTCCTTATTGGGGTGAGGAGCGAAAGAAGGAAGTTCCCAAGTTCGAAGTTGTTAATGAGATACTAAGTTACCTAAAGGATTTAGGCCTCACTGATGACGATCTTGGAAAAGTTCTCAAGAAATTTCCGGAGGTGCTTGGATGCAACCTGGAAAACGAACTCAAAGAAAACGTCCAGATTCTCGATAATCAATGGGGCATTAAAGGTAAGACATTGAGAAACCTCCTCCTTCGTAATCCGAAAGCTCTAGGTTATAATATTGATTGCAAGGGTGATTGTGTGGCACAATGCACACGTTGCTGGGCTCGATTTTAACTGCCATTATGTTCATTTTGTATAGGCATCCTTGATTTTGTGACATCTTATACATTCCATTCTACTAGTATTAATACATCAAAATTTCCTTTGATACTTGTATATTTTCGCAGCATTTTATTCTATTCTGTGGTTCTTGTACTTGAAATTTGAAATCAAGAATGTTGAAAACTAAATTATTACCAAATTAATCATCAGAGTGGCAGCCTTAACAACACAAGAAATCTGAAACCTGAATTCTGTAGAGAAAGAAATCCTTATCACACATATTCATTTCTATGACCACACATTCAAGGACACTTGGGCTTATTTCCATGTGTTTTAAGCTTGGCATAGCAGGGGCAATGGGCTTTGTTGCCGTACGTCCCTGGAGGGACGCAATGGCACGTCGTGCAGCAGCTCTTGCAAGCGCGATGGCACACTTTCTTTCTTGATGACTTGCTGCATCTTCTTGTGCATGCATAGTTGCAATCTGTCATTCAAGTTTCTGCATTAAGTCAGCATATCATTTACATGTGAAAATAGGAACATAGGATCTTTAGTTACTTATTGCATGGGGCCGATGATGTTTCTTCGTAAGCTCTTGTAGATTTCCCTCTTCGCCCTCCACCACAAAAGCCTAGAGACAACACAATGCAGATGAAGGTCATTGGAGATTTGTTGAAACCAGTGGTTTATGCGGAAATATTCTCTCAATAATTCGAGTAATTCAAACCGGAGGTACCTGAACGAAGAGAATGAAGATGAGAAACAAATGTAGGAGCTTCATCTTTAGAGTTTCTTGATTATGGTTACTAGCAAGCGACTCTATTTATAGAGATGGAGTTGCTTTAATGTGATATGAAGTAAAGGCAGGAAAAGATATGTATGAATAGAAACTGGATCGGGATATAACTTAACTCGAAATACAGAAACAAATGAAAGAGACAATCCTCCCAGGAGGCCAATAATCCTCTCACCAAGGCCTACGGTATACACCGATAACAATTGATCTTTTCTAGATATCTTTCTCAAAAACCTCCATAGTTTATATAGGAGTTTACAATATACTAATCCCACCAAACTTGCACCTAATTGATTCCAATCAATTCCCAATTGGGGCTATTTTATTCCAATTTATTTCCTGAAATTATTTCATGAATGAGGACTGATATCATAATGTTTATCCTTTTTAGGTCACATGTAAGGGTAGGTAGTGAGAAAATCACAGATTGTGTGTTTGTAGGAAAAGATTTAGCAAAATTAATTAGTCAGATTGAGCCTTTGGAATGTTTGTGAGAAACAGCTGTTGATTCCTTAGCTTTAAGAAAATGCATGTAGAAAGGCATGGAGATAACAAAGAGTTATGGTCCCCCTTGTTTCTTTTCTTGATCCTTATATTCGGTTCGAAATCGATCAAAATGTATTTTGTTTTGGTATACACACAATGTGGTGTTCAACTACTGAATTATGACATTGTTCAGGTTGAAGTTAGTCTACTTAGCCTTGTCTGTTAATTGCACAATCTGTTCATTCTTGAAACTTGGTCGAGTTTGCCCGTTCCTAGTGGATTTGAGGTGCTTTCACGTGCTAGGAGCCTAGGAGGAAGTAGTTTTTCTTTGAATAAAAATACCCATACCGAGCACTAGTTAGGGGCATATATTGTCTTGTCTTACAAGTGATTGATATTCCATTGCAAGACATTTTCACTCTCTCTTATTTTATTTCATTATATTTTTACTACATTCTCTCTCCATTCACATTTTACTATATTCTCTTTATTTTTACTATATTACCACCCCCACAGATCCACTTTCTTTTCTTATTAGAAGCATAATAAGGGAGTATGTTTGTAAGATAGCATTATCTCAATTAAGATTAAAAATAATCCTTAGTTTGTCAACAGAAAATATTTTTGTTTGAACCTCGCATGTACATGATGTTCTTTAGCATTTTGTGCAGACTACAGTTAATGTATGTTATATTAATACATGTGTTTATAAAAATGAAACGCAATACAATTGCGACTCTAAAACTCAATCATCTGCGGTATTATGTGTCTCTCTAGTGCTAAGAATTCTTAGCACTAGAGATGGTTAATTATAAAATCTAACACATGCAATGGGACCATTATCATTTTTTCCCACGAATGGATATGAAATTATGAATAATGAGATGTTCAGAGTTGTGTGAATTTCACTCTCCTAAAAGTGAAAAATAGATCAAAGATTTCATGTCCTTTAATTCAGTCCTTTAATTCATAAGTAGCTACAAATATATACCCCAAAACAAGAAAGAGAGAAATCTCTCTCAACAAAAACATAAGCAAATTAAAAACATTCCCCTCAACTAAAACTTACTACTACTATTTTTGTCACTTGTTTTAATAGAGAATATTCTGGAATCATGTGTGCCTCCAGGCTTCAGATTTCACCCAACTGAGGAAGAATTAGTTGGATATTATCTCAAGAGTAAGGTCAATTCTCTCAAGATTGATCCTGATGTGATTGTAGACATTGATCTCTACAGAATGCAGACATGTGACATTCAATATGCACATTATAACATTATTATTTTGATGGATGTATATAAGGTGAATTTGATCAAATATATAGAAATGGTTTATCTTGAGCAGATAGAATACAAATTGGGGTATGAAGAGCAAAATAAGTGGTAGGAGTAGGGCTGGGGAAAAATACCGAAAAAATGATATATCGCTCGTATCGTATTGAAAAATATCGAAAAATTATCGAATTTTCGATATATCGTAATTTTTGATACGATACGATACGATATCGTATCGTAAGTTTTCGATACGATAACTATATGAATTTCCTTATATCGCGATATATCGTTTTATATCGAAAATACGATATATATCAAAAATTTCCGATATATCGATATTTTCGATATATATCGATATTTTATTTTCGATATATATCGAAATTTTTGATATATATCGATATTTAACGATATATCGAATTTCGGTACGATATATCGAAATATCGATACGATAACGATATGATATTTTTTTATATCGAAAGTTCGATATATCGAAACTTTCGATACGATAACGATATGAAATTCTTTCATATTGATATTTTCGATACGATACACGATACAACGTTTTCGATACGTATCGACCCACCCCTAGGTAGGAGTATTTCTTTAGGATAGGAAGTATCCAAGCGGTGCGCGGATGAATAGGGCAACTGTTGCGGGTTTCTGGAAGGCGACGGGAAGAGACAAGGCTGTCCTTTCTAAGGATAAAATCATAGGGATGAGGAAGACATTAGTTTTTTACAAATTAAAGGGAGAGCTCCTAACGGGGCCAAGACCGATTGGATCATGCACGAGTACTAACTTCACAATCTTCCGATAACTCATGCCTCATGAGATGAATATGAAAAAATGCAGTAAAAGGTTATCTTTTTCTTATTTTAGTCAAATTCTTTCTACCCCTTAAGGGATTAAAATTATATGCAGTCCTCCAATTAGAATTAAATAAAATAACTGAAATTAAATTCAAAATTAGAAAACAACTTAAAGATAAACTTCTACTGCAATTCTTATTTCTTCATCTTCATCGTACGACGCCTCACACCTGCATAATTAATGTTGTTTCACAATTTCGTTTTCCCCTGTATTTATATATGTTCATTTGTTGTCTTGACTCTTGAGAAATGATTTGGAAGGCGAAACTACTTCTTTCCTAAAGCACTATCTATGGATGAAAATATTGCTAATTGATACTAGTAATATATTTGCATTTTGAAATTTTGGACAAAGACTACACAATCATTTTATCTGTCTTTCCAGAAATCTTTTAATTTTTTTTTGTTAGAAGATATATTTCTCATTTATCTCTTCAAACAAATCAAACTTTCATTTTCTTAGCATCACTAATTATCGACTTCATTCCATTTTCATATTAATTTCTTTTCACCACTACGTACACATATCATTAACCACAACTTTCACAATAATAAACACATAAAAACTTGGCCATTTAAAAAAAAAAAAAATTCCAACCCAAATAATTGTGTTTCTAATATTCCAACATATTCACTCTTATTAACCTTAATATGTTCCCATTCATATGAAACGGGAAGAAGGATGGGGTGGTTTGTCGAGCATTCAAGAAATAAGGCTTCGACATTAATAGCTATTGTGGTGCAAGATCAAACAACGACAGCCATACCTCCACACCTCCATCATTTCCTATGATAGAGAATCTTGATCACCACCTTCTATTTCAATCGGACTGCTCGAGTCACATCTTCGAACTTCCGGAGCTCGACAGCCCCTCGATTTCGACGAGTTTCACTACCAACGACAACAGCTTCGAGGAAGCAGAAGATGAGATGAGGAGTGTTTGGAACAACTTGGAGAAGCTGCTTGATTCTCAAGAAACAGAGCCATCATCATTTCCGTTTGCGTACTCAAACATGCCCTTAGCCCCACATAAACATAATAATGATGAGCTTGAAGCTCATGGAATACGTCAAGATAGATATTTGCTACATCTTTGGAAGGTATCAGCCTGCACATCAATCAATGTATGGTTACTAACTTTGAAAAAATTATAAAAATTATGTTAACATATACATCCACTTACATTCCATCCCTTAAATGTATGATTTTTCTTCCATATCGATTGGGGAGATCAAGTTGATCAGGTGCTATTAGTGAATGTACTCCAACTGTTTCTTCGTCCACTTACATTCCATCCCTTAAATGTATGATTTTTCTTCCATATCGATTGGGGGGATCAAGTTGATCAGGTGCTATTAGTGAATGTACTCCAACTGTTTCTTCGTCCCCTTCTTCTTCCCCTTCTTCCACGTCAAAAAGTCTCAAGACATTCTCTAGCTCAGGAGGAAGATCCCCTAGTTCCTCAAGCTGAGTGTCACGGGATGAGGCTCTTCTAAGTCGTCAAGTAAGGCCTCCTCTAGGCATTTCAACTATAAGTTCAAACATAAACAGACCCAAATTAATCCATATAGCATGTATATAAGCAGACAACAGTTATTGCACAATCAATAACCAACACTATTCAAGAGACAATATCAAGAAAGAGAAAACACATACATATGAAAATCACTAATTCAATAACCCCCAAACAACTCCACCATCATCCTGTTAGCATAACGACTAGGATATTATACAACCAGAACTTATGTGTTTGTCTTGTTCTCAGCCACTAAAGATAGAAAGTCACCTAAATGTTCCAATTCTAGAATCCTACCACATTAAAATAAGCATCTACTGAGGTTCTAATTAAAAGATATCCTAACTATCAAGCTGTCAAATGCCAGTTGGTATGCATATGTAAGAAGTGGCCTAAGCTTCGAAGTATCAATAAATCAATAGTCATACTTCCATCCCTGTATAAGTTAGACAGATCATATTGGTCATAATTCATAAACAAGTTCAAAAACCTAAGCATACCCAAAATACACGAAAGAATGCCTACACCATGTCAGAAGAGGGAACCAGCGTGAGCGGCTTTAGCTGCGGAGTCGGAGGGACTGGAGCACCTACACCATTTCGTCTCCGGCAGGGGATCAGCTCCGGCAACAGAGTGAGTGGAGAAACTGGCTTCATCGGAATCGGACATACTCGATTCAGCATCAGTACAGGAATCGGAAAGGCTGGATTCAACATCAACATATGAATCGGAGGGAGTGTCGACGGGCACGATCTCTTTGTCGAGTACTTTGACGAAGAGGGCAACAACCTGGTTTAGCCATCTTGCGGTGATTTTGAATTCGTCTGATATCTTCTTGTACTCCTTTCCCCCATTCTTAAAGTTAGTCCACCATACCCCACCAAGGTATGGTAGAACTCCCAATTATTTTAGCCTGGTGTGGAAAATTCTACCATATCTTGGTGGGATATGGTGGACTAACTTTAAGAATGGGGGAAAGGAGTACAAGAAGATATCAGACGAATTCAAAATCACCGCAAGATGGCTAAACCAGGTTGTTGCCCTCTTCGTCAAAGTACTCGACAAAAAGATCGTGCCCGTCGACACTCCCTCCGATTCCTATGTTGATGTTGAATCCAGCCTTTCCGATTCCTGTACTGATGCTGAATCGAGTATGTCCGATTCCGATGAAGCCAGTTTCTCCACTAACTCTGTTGCCGGAGCCAATCCCCCTGCCGGAATCAAAATGGTGTAGGCGCTCGGGTCCCTCAGACTCAGGGACGGAGATAGCCTATGCCAAGCCCCCGCTTCTCCTAGATGCGTTTATTAGTACTACAGTAGTATATTTCTGTGCTTTTTTTTGTACGGAGCTTGAGAGAAGATGCTTGAAAACAGAAACGGAAAGGGCGAGAGAGGGGGAAAGAGGGTTTAAAGAAAATGTTGGATATTTTTGATGGACTCTTATTTGGGCTGTGTTATTTGTTAAGCCCGGATGTTATTAATTGGGCTGAGCCCAATAACTTAGCTCCTCACATCAGATGCTGCCACGTGCCCCTCTACTTGGATGGCTTCCAAGCCGTTGGATGAAGGGTTGTATGTGTTAAGTGAGAATGGGTGTGGTCAGTCGTTCTCATTCTATTATCATCTCTCTCTCTCTACTCTCTTCGACTCAGAGCTTCTCTCTCTTCTTTTCCTTCTTCTCCGATGTTCTTTCGGCCATCTCTTGGTGATCTTCCATGGTTCTTTGTGTGGTAGATCTTTGGTGAGTGCTGGTGTGAAGCAATCTCTTCGATTGCTTGTTACTGGAGTGGAATTAGGGTTTATGAGAACTTGAAGGCCGTGTGTGTAGAGGTTGTTCGGTGGATCTGGATCTGGTGTGAGGGGTTTCATTAGTGGAGGTTTTGGTGGTCTGAGGGTTAACTCTATCCAATCCATTGGTGCTCCCTTGGATCTAGTTCTGGAAGAATAGATCAGTGTTGTTGTGGCGGGTTCTAAGCCAAGATACTTTGATCTCTAATCTTACTCTTTGTTCGTAGTTAGTTTCTTGTGTTTTAGATCCGAGAGGATCTTCCTGTTGTTACTAACTGGTTGACTAAGTGTGCAGGTTATGGAGCTAGCAAGGTTGATAGCTTAGATCGGTTCAAGATCTTGTAATAGCTAGGGTTACTTGTTCTTGTTCTTAATCTGTAATACTTTGACTCGTGATTGTAACATCAGCCGCGTGGGTGAGAGTTTGGCTGAGCTCTCTTATACAAGAACAAAGAGGTCTCGGTAATTAGTGAATCTAGACTAATCTGATCCCTACAGTGGTATCAGAGCCACGGGGGGATTAGTCTAGCACGCCGAGTCGCTTAAGGAGGTGGGCAAGTGGAATCCTCATTCGAGAGGGGATTCACTCTGATAAATTGGCTATATCCTTCTTGTTTAAGTTTTCTGTTTAGTGCCAAATATAGGCTTGGGCTTTTGTTTCTGGTAGACAGTCCCTGGCAAGGACTTAGGACTTCTGTGCTTTCTTTTTCTCTGTGCTGCTTCCGCTGGTTCTTGTGCTCTGTGATCTGTGATCTCAAGTCACTTGACTACCAAGCATCTTGTACTGCCCAAGTGACCCCCTGCGTCCTCCAGTAGTGAGTGATTGCGAGCTGGGATAGCCTTGGCCAGTCTTGCTCGTGACAGTCAAGGATTTGAGTCCCTGTCTGTTGTGTGAAAGCTGTTGGTCTGTTCCTGTGTTGCTGGTGTATGTCTTTGTGCTTTCTGGTGTGTAAGGCTGTGTGTTTCTGTCTTGCTTCCTGTGTTCTTGCAAATTTTCTTGCTAAAATGGCTCAATCTGTTGGTCTGGTTCCTTATAATGGTAAAAATGATTTTGCTATTTGGAAACAGAAAATGAAATGTGTTTTGATTCAACAAGAAGTGTTTAAAGTTGTTGATGGTACTTTACCTGAGGATACTGCTCAGGATAAAATTGATGAGATGATGGCTAGGGCAACCATTGTGTTAAATCTATCTGATTCTGTGATAAGAAAAGTTGATCATGAGGAATCTGCTGCTGAAATGTGGAAATTACTTGATACTCTGTATACTGAAACCTCTATGTTTAAAGATATTGATGACAATGTGGATAGGTTTCAGAAGCTAGTTCAGGACATTAAGAGGTCAGGTGATAAAACCATAGATGAATACACAAGCATAGCCCTGATGAATGCCATACCTGATTCCTATAGTGATGTTAAGGCTGCCATTAAGTATGGTAGAGACTCTGCTCCTTTAAACCTAATTATTAGCTCCCTGAAATCCAAAGAACTTGAGCTTAGGGCTGCTGATAAGAATGCTTATAATAAGGTGTTGAATGTTAGAGGAAGATCTAAATCTAGAGGGGGCAATGAGCCCAGTGGTGGTTCTGGTAATTCCTCAAACTCTAGGAAAAAGTTTAGGTCTAGGTCTAGAAGCAAGGATCCTAAAACCTATAGAAAGTTTTTCAACTGTGGTGATGTTGGGCACTATAAGAGAGAGTGCACTAAACCTAAAAAGAAGAAGTTTCCTAACAACAATCCCCAGGTTGAAACCCTTGTTAATGTTGCTACCTATGACAATGTTAATGATTCTGTGTTCATGGTGCATGACCTGCAATTTGTGAATGCCTCCCCTGCATGTCCCTTCACTTCAATTGATTGGCTGTGTGATTCTGGATGTACTTATCATGTGAGTCCTTTTAAGGAAGTGTTTTCTGAGCTGAAACCTGTAACTAAGACTTTTGTGTCAATGGCTGATGACAAGAAATGTGAAATTCTTGGTATTGGCACTGTGTGTTTGAAGTTTGAAAATGGTTATGTGCTCAGCTTAAAGGATGTCAGATATGTTCCTGATCAGTGCTATAATTTGATGTCTTGTACTGCTCTGGAAAATGAGGGTATGGGGGGAAGTGGGGAGAAGGCTGTATGGAGATTTGCAGAGGTTCTATGTGTCTTTTCAAAGCTAAGAAAAAATGTGGCTTGTATGTTTGTAATGTTGTGCCTCTTGCATGTGAAAAAGCTTATGCCAATATAGTTAAAACAGACAGAACCATGTTGTGGCATAATAGGCTAGGTCATATGAGTGCAAAAGGTTTGAGTATCCTGAAAAAGCATGCCATTCTTTCTGATAATGATGTTCAAAGTGAGTTGTCTTTCTGTGATTCTTGTGTATTGGGTAAACAGCATAGAGTTTCTTTTCCTAGTACTCCTGCTCCTGCTAATGTGAGTAAATGTATCTTGGAATATTTGCATATGGATGTTTGGGGTCCAGCTTCTGTGTCCTCTCACTCTGGATGTGTTTACTTCTTGTCTGTGATTGATGATTTCTCAAGAAAAGTTTGGTGTTTTTTGATGAGACACAAGTCTGATGTTTTTGAAAAACTTAAAACTTGGAAAACCTTGATTGAAACTCAAACTGGTAAGAAGATTAAGGCTATTAGAACTGATAATGACCTGGAGTTTTGTAATAATCAGATGGATGATTTATGTGATAGCTTTGGAATCAAAAGACATAGAACTGTGCCTTATACCCCACAGCAAAATGGGGTTGCTGAGAGAATGAACAGGACCTTACTTGAAAAAGTGAGATGCATGCTTTCTAAGTCTGGATTGTCAAAAAAGTTTTGGGGTAAGGCTTTGTTAACTGCTACTTATTTGGTAAATAGGTCTCCTTCTGTGCCTCTGGTTGGTCAGTGTCCTGAGTATGTGTTCTATGGCAAGCCTCTTGTTTTTTCTCACCTAAGGGTTTTTGGCTGTACTGCTTTTGTGCATAATAAGTCTGATAAACTTGAGCCTAGATCTAGGAAAGGTGTTTTTCTAGGTTATCCTGAGGGTGTCAAAGGGTATAGAGTCTGGCTAAGGGATGAACCTGGGTTCAAGATCATAATAAGTAGGGATGTTGTCTTCAATGAAGATGAATTCTCCTGCTTAAGACTGACATTGAGCCCAGATCCTATAGATGTGGACAATGAACCTCTTACTGAGGTGGAGTCCACAGAAACACTCACTGGAGTGGAGCATCCTAGTGGTGCTCCAAGTGAGGTGGAGCAGCCATTTTGGAACACTTATCCAGTCTATACTCCTAATGAGACACCTGATGAAGGAACTCCAAATGTGTTGCATAATAACCCTGCCCAAAATGTTGCTGACAATGTGCCCAATTTGCATGATAGTCCTGTCAGAATCTCTCCTCCTGTTCCTGTCCAGAATGTGATAAATAGCCCTAGTGGCATTCAAAATGCTATTGATAATACTAACTTGCAGGATTATGTGTTATCCATAGATAGAACTAGAAGGGTCAATGTCAGTAAACCCTCTAGATATGATGGCTTTGTTGGTTTAGTTGCTCTAATAAATTTGGCTTTCAATGTTTATGAATCTGATGGTAATGAGCCTCAAACCTATAAGCAGGCTACTAAGTCTAAATTCTGGAGTCAGTGGCATAAAGCCATGATGGAGGAGATGCACTCTCTGAAAATTAATTTTACTTGGATTCTTGTACCTTTGCCTCCTGGTGCATCTGTGGTTGATTGCAGGTGGCTTTATAAACTGAAAAATGAGGTGGAGGGCCTTAGGTACAAGGCCAGATTAGTGGCAAAAGGCTTTACTCAACAAGAGGGGGTAGATTACACAGAAATCTTTGCTCCTGTTGTTAAATTCACAACTGTTAGAATGATGTTGGCTTTGTGTGCTCATTTTAATTGGGAATTGAAGCAGATGGATGTTAAAACTGCTTTCTTACATGGTGATCTTGATAAACCTATTTACATGAAACAGCCTGAGGGCTTTGTTGATCCCAAGTTCCCAATCATGTGTGCTTGTTGAAAAATGCCCTTTATGGTTTGAAACAATCCCCTAGGCAGTGGAACATCAAGTTTAATACATGTATGCAAAAGTTAGGTTTTGTCAGAAGTACCTTTGATGCATGCTTGTATGTGAAGAACCTTGATATTGTGCCTGTGTTTTTGCTTTTATATGTTGATGACATGCTTATAATGGGTCATTGTTTGAAAACCATTAAGGGTGTGCAAGCTGCTTTGAGTGAGAATTTTGACATGAAGGATCTAGGTGATGCTCAGAAAATCTTAGGGATTAATATCTGTAGAGATAGAAGTATATCCACCCTTGTGTTGCATAAAGAACCATATGTGTACAAAATTCTGAAAAAGTTTAACATGTTTGATGCTAAGCCTGCTTCTGTGCCTTTAGCTGCTCATTTTATGTTGAGTAAAGATCTGTGTCCTAAGTCTCAATCTGAAATTGATGCTATGAAGAGAATTCCCTATGCTAATGTTATTGGATTTGTTATGTACTTGATGGTTAGCACTAGGCCTGATATTGCCTATGCTGTGTCATGTCTTAGTAGATACATGTCTAATCCTGGTCCTGTTCATTGGGAAGCTCTAAAATGGCTTCTTAAATACTTGAAGCAAACTGCTAAGTATGGTTTATGCTATTCTAAATGTGATGATGGTGTCTTACTAACTGGTTTTGTGGATTCTAATTATGCTAATGACAGAGATAAGAGGAAGTCAACAACCTCCTATGTATTTTTAGTCTGTAGGTCTTGCATAAGTTGGAAATCACAGCTGCAGCACATTGTGGCCTTGTCCACCACTGAGTCAGAGTATATTACCATCACTGAGGCAATGAAAGAAGCTGTATGGTTAAAGGGAGTACTTTCTGAACTCAAGTTTGTGAAATCCTCTCCTGTGTTGTTCTCTGATTCTCAATCTGCTATTCAGTTATGTAAAAACCCTGTCTTTCATGATAGAACAAAGCATATAGATGTATGGTTTCATTACATTAGGGATGTTGTAGAAAAGGGTGAAGTGTTTCTTCAAAAGGTGCATACTGATAAAAACCCAGCTGACATGGGAACTAAGCCCTTACCTTTGGAAAAACTTCTTTTCTGCATTAAATTTTTGCACTTTGATCTAGGATAGGTTGCATGTCCCGAAGGAAAGACCTCAGCCACCTTATCTGCTGTGGTAAGGGTGGTAGGTGGCTGGAGGCATGAAGTCCTTTAGACTAATGGGTGTCAGCCCCTCTGGTGTCTAAAGGCAACCTGGTAGTTCCCAAGATGCTAGTGGACTTTGTCCTTTGGTGCTGAGGGATCTGCCTTGTAGGCTGTGATGATTATGTCTTAGCCCACATTACTTGATTGGTTTCCCAGAATAATAGTCCAAGGTGGAGTATGTTGGATATTTTGGATGGACTCTTATTTGGGCTGTGTTATTTGTTAAGCCCGGATGTTATTAATTGGGCTGAGCCCAATAACTTAGCTCCTCACATCAGATGCTGCCACGTGCCCCTCTACTTGGATGATGGCTTCCAAGCCGTTGGATGAAGGGTTGTATGTGTTAAGTGAGAATGGGTGTGGTCAGCCGTTCTCATTCTATTATCATCTCTCTCTCTCTCTCTCTACTCTCTTCGACTCAGAGCTTCTCTCTCTTCTCTTCCTTCTTCTCCGATGTTCTTCCGACCATCTCTTGGTGATCTTCCATGGTTCTTTGTGTGGTAGATCTTTGGTGAGTGCTGGTGTGAAGCAATCTCTTCGATTGCTTGTTACTGGAGTGGAATTAGGGTTTGTGAGAACTTGAAGGCCGTGTGTGTAGAGGTTGTTCGGTGGATCTGGATCTGGTGTGAGGGGTTTCATTAGTGGAGGTTTTGGTGGTCTGAGGGTTAACTCTATCCAATCCATTGGTGCTCCCTTGGATCTAGTTCTGGAAGAATAGATCAGTGTTGTTGTGGCGGGTTCTAAGCCAAGATACTTTGATCTCTGATCTTACTCTTTGTTCGTAGTTAGTTTCTTGTGTTTTAGATCCGAGAGGATCTTCCTGTTGTTACTAACTGGTTGACTAAGTGTGCAGGTTATGGAGCTAGCAAGGTTGATAGCTTAGATCGGTTCAAGATCTTGTAATAGCTAGGGTTACCTGTTCTTGTTCTTAATTTGTAATACTTTGACTCGTGATTGTAACATCAGCCGCGTGGATGAGAGTTTGGCTGAGCTCTCTTGTACAAGAACAAAGAGGTTTCGGTAACTAGTAAATCTAGACTAATCTGATCCCTATAAAAGTAATTATGACCCATGGCCATGGGAACCGATATCATGATTATTATATCTATTTGTTGCTTTGTCTTCTAATTTTCAGTTTATTTAGGTAGTGGAGTAATAAATTTAGTTTTATTTAAGCACCAGATATTTAATTAGTTAAATAAATTAAATGTATTTACACAGCACCACCCTATTCTCTGATTTTGGGATAGCAGAGGACCGACCTTACCACATTATTCATTGATTCCATTTCTTATTGTGTGATTATTAGATTAGGAGTATGTTAATATTGGTTCATCTATCTTTATAAATGTTTAAGATAATACTTTTTTTTATTCGCATATAGGATATTGTATAAATCAATTTATTTTATTAAATTTTTGACTAGGATTATTCATCTAATATTTCATTTTCGGTCTGTCTACCGATACATATTTATTTATCTTTTACTCATATTTATAAATAGACTTACTTCCACTAATATTTTATTAAAAAATTAATATTATATAGTAGAATGAACATTTCATTAACTTATTTTCTTTACGGTTTTAATATTCTGGAGAGTCTAAGTGGGACAAGTACTTGATGATGGATATGTACTCTTCTTTTTTTTAGTCCGTCCCACAAGAATATGCACTTTTTAATTTTGAAAAGTATTTTCTATCTAATGTGATGTGACCTATTGTTAACTAACAATATTTTAATTACTTTTTCTCATACCTCTCTCTTCCTTTACCAATTTTACATTAAAACTCGTGCCAAACCCAAAGTATATATTCTTTGAGGACGGAGGGAGTATTAAATTAATATTTTTGTGGACTCCTAGGATATTATGATGTCACTATCTACGTGCATACTAATAATATTTTCTTCGTATTCTCAAATCGAAAATACTAGATACACCTACCGCTAGTACTATTAGAGAAGGGTAGTCACTACTTCTAAGAGCATCACGCGTCCTGCCGTATTTGTTGTTAAATTTCAGCACCGACTCATTTCAGTTTCTAGTTTCGTCCGTGCTCCGACTCCGCAGCTGAAGCCGCTCACGCTGGTCCCTCTTTTTACATGGTGTAGGCATTCTTCTGTGTATTTTGGGTATGCTTAGGGTTTCGAATTTGTTTATGGATTATGACTAATCTAGTTAATTTGTAAGACTTTGGACGACTTTGGTGGTATTTTGTTGAGTTTCTAATTAGGAGTATTAATTATTTTGTGGTGTTTCAAATAAATTAGTGTTAATTATTATTTTGTTAATATTTTATTACTAATCTACTCCATCACCAAATTAATAGCTCAATAGTTCCATTTTCAATTTCATCGTCTACCACATAAATAAATTGTAAACAAGTTTGTATAAAAGTAGTACTCCCAAAATCAACTCTTGACTACTGATGCTTTCAACGGAATTATTTTGTGTCAATCAATATTATTAAATTCAATGAAATTAATAAAGAAAATCACTAAAATGAGGCCAATTTGGATGGAAAATTTTATTCTTGTTCTTCTCCTCCTCCTCCTAAAATTGGAATCATTATGGCCTTACTCTTATGGGCTAGTTCAGTACTCATATTTATAAACTACTTTTATTCAGTTTATGTGCTAAAGAACGAACCTAGATCAATACAAATTCAAACTTTCGTGAAGTGTAATACCATAGATTTAGACTAGCAACAGACACTAATTAATCGAATGGAAATGTATGTATTAATCTACTACTATGTATTATTGAAATTATTTAGACACGTTGGACTTGACTAATGTAGTTTTGTTCGATCCCTATCATTAATTTCTAGACGATAATTCATCTAAGATTAAGTTGTAAGATTATTTTAATTGAAGGGGATGACTATGACTACGAAATATTATAATATGATTATCCATTTAGAATTAAATTCTGAGATTATTTTAATTAGAGAGGATGACTATGACGAATTATCACATAATTATCCATCTAGAATTAAATTGTGAGATTCAATCGAAAGAACCAAGTACATATTTAATTATGAGTTAATCTTGCAAATCGATCAACCCGTATATATATGATATTGATAATGTGTTCACATGCTAATTTTACGAGTATTTTGGAGAAAAAATAAAATTTTGTGTCCAATAATACTCCTCCATATAAATGATTCTCGATAAAAATCCAAAAGTCAGGTATATCTTATATGTAAAATGGAGTATATAACAATAGTTAAAGGTATCATTCGGTTGCTATGACACATTATCATATATGTATTTGTTGGAAGCAAGTAACTATAACACATTATTATATAATTATCTATCTAATTTTAGTTATAAGATTCAATCTTAGAGATCAAACATAATGATCCAAACATAATATTAATATATATTCAATCGTGATATATAATATTTCAAATCAAAAGGACTCTAAGATATAATTATTATATGTTTATCTATCTAGAAATGAGTTGTGTGATCAATTATCATATATTCTATAATTATCTATTTAGAATTGAATTTTTTAATTAAAAGAGATAGTTATAACTCATTATCGTATTATTCAAAATGATACGACTACTCTATATTTATTTATCTTGTTCCATTTCAAAAATTTATATTCTTTGAGTTCAATTAAATGTTCACTACCCATCTGAAATCTCTAGGGTTTTATTTGATGATGATGATGATTTCATATTGACACAGTATACTATTTCCCCGCTTGCTATAGTTTGATCTACCTTTGTCCAATTCAATAAATTGTCTCTTCTTCTTCAGCTTAAAGTTTGAGAATTTTCGCCCTTTTCTAATCCCTCTCTGATCCCCTTCTCGTGATTTTCACTTCTTCCGTGTCAGGTAATTTTCTCATTTGTGTTTGTGTGGGCCGATTTAATGCTCCTCGTCCTCAGCGCATTCAATTCATCAGCGGCGGGAGAAGCATTAGCACCTCCAGCTGCTGCAATCAAGCATACAAAAACCTCAATTTCTGGTTTTCTAATTACAATCAAGATCAAGCAATCTTCATCGCTACAAAAGCAGCTGCTTCCAAATCGTATCGGCGTTGATTTCGCAGCTGATTGATGGCGGCGCCGCGGAGTGTAGTGGTGGATAGAGATGTGGAGAAGAATGCTGACTCTCCGTCGGAGAAGAAGTTGAAAGCGGATAGATTTCCTCTGTCGCGATGGGAATTCGCGGCGGCGCTGGGGGTGTTTCTGGTATTTTCTACTGGATTGGTGTGCATTTACCTCACGATGCCGGCTGCGGAGTATGAATTGCTAAAGCTTCCCCGCACGCTCTCCGATCTCCGATCGCTCAAGTACGTAGCGTGGTTTCTATTTTGATTTGTTAATGAGATCACTTGATTATTATCTATTTTCATTTTTAATAGTAGCTCTTAAATTGTAGATGCTGCATTCTGTTTTGTGTTATTTGGTTATGAGAATTTTATATTGATTATGAACTGTAATCCTTTTGAATTATTTTGATTAACTTTGAAGAGATAAAAGCTATTGATGTTCTTTATAACTGTATGTGTTGATTATGAACTCTATTAGGTCAAATTAATTGATTAAGTGCAAGAGATAAAAAAGCATACTGATATCTTTGTAATTGTGAGGCTGTTGGAAAAGAAATTTGTGAAAGATGGTGACTGGTGAGTGCATGTTACCTATATAAGCAAAGCTAAGAACTAAATACATGACGACGAATAACTTGGCTTTTTAGTTTTTATTTTGGAGCCCAACAATGTGTAATGCTGATCAATGCAGTCTAGTCTATATATTGACTGTGGTGCGCTTTGGTGGCTGAATACATATCCATGTGTTGTGCAGTATGATATTTACTTTAGTATTTTTGCAATCGGTTGGTGACTGTCTCCGATAGTAACCTGAATAGGCTAAAATCCTCTGCTTGTTTCATTGTCCCTTTGTGAATCTTTTTTGACACAAGTTTTTAAATTCTGCCATTTCTGGTTTATAGAAATGTCACTTTCTGAGCATATAGTGTGCCATTTTTCGTTAGTATTTATACTTGTTTGATGTGCTGTAGGGATCATCTTGCAATTTATGCTCAGTTACACCCAGCAAAGTTCATTCTTGGTTATTGCTCGACTTACATATTCATGCAGACATTCATGATACCTGGGACGATTTTCATGTCATTACTAGCTGGAGCACTTTTTGGCGTAGTCAGAGGTCTTTTCTTGGTAGTTTTCAACGCCACAGCAGGCGCATCATCCTGCTATTTTTTGTCAAAACTTATTGGTAGGCCTATTGTCAACTGGCTGTGGCCTGAAAAACTGAGATATTTCCAGGCTGAGGTATATTATCTTCAGTTTTACATTTCAAAACTACTTGTGTATTCTTATGTCTGTAACACGAGCTGCTTTAGTTTGCTCAAACTCTCTGTTTAAACACATACTACAGATAGCAAAGCGGAGAGAGAAGTTGCTGAATTACATGCTCTTTCTGAGAGTTACTCCAACATTGCCAAACCTGTTCATCAATCTGGCATCACCAATCGTGGATATACCGTTTCATATTTTCTTTCTGGCAACTGTCGTTGGTCTCGTCCCAGCTTCCTATATTACTGTCAGGGTAAGACTTTCGATTTTTACTTTCTTAATCACATGTATTTCTGGACATTTACTTTGGATGATAGCTCAGCTAGATAAAAATTAATCAACCTCTAGCTGGATTGCATCCTTTTGAACTTGTATATCATCCCCCAAGTAAACGTCCCCTTGCTCATTTTTACAAAATCAAGAATTTATTTCACGTTTCATTCGTTCCTCTAGGCTGGGATTGCTCTTGGTGAACTGAAGTCACTGAAAGACCTCTACGATCTTAAAACGTTGGTCGTGCTTTTCCTCATTGGGTCAATTTTATTACTTCCGACCATTTTGAAGAGGAAGCGGGTTTACGAGTAGAGCTTTGTGTACAATTACTCTGATCCTCGTGGATGACTGAATGAGAGAGTTCTTATGCTGGTTTTCTGCCTTGATTGAGGTACAAAATAGGCGAAAAATCTACCTACAATGCCGCACCCCTGCTTCAGTCTTCTTTCTAACAGATCCTCACCTTGGTTTATTTGGGACTTGTAGCAAGATATATCGAATTTGTATGCATCAAAACAAATCTAACTTGAAGAGTATACTAGTTATAGGATTATAGCAATGGAAACCTCATGCTCTCTTCGTTCCAAGTTACTTGAGTCATATTCCATTTTAGGTTGTCCAACGTTATTTGAGTTATTTCTCTTTTTGGCTAAAAACAAAACATCTAATCACACCTACTTTATTCTTTCTTTTACTTTACTCTCTCTTCTACTTTATTTAACTCGCTAAACACAATTTTCTTAAATCTCGTACGTCTCTGTGACAGAAGTAGTATTATCGTATTTGCAGCTTTAATAATTTAAACGGATGCATTAGTCTTTGATCTTGTTAGTATTTTTTGATTTGTTGTTTAAGTTTTTTTCAAGGATCAATAATAATGTCCAATTATCGTGATCTGCGTTGACAGGAATTGATGCTCATTTTTGGAAGTCAAATTACGTGTAACAAGCGCAAGTGTAATTGGTTTATATATCATGAAGTTCATCTTAATTATGATATCCGAGTTGCCATCCGTTAGACAAATAGGTTTATAGTACTAATCAATAATTTTAAAAAGATTAATCGATTTTAAGTTTTAGGTTTTTAATTTTTATTTAGTGGGTCGTGAAATGGATGGCCTCAATTTAAAATTAAGATATGGGGCTTGATGAATTCCTAGAAGCCCAATAATACCTGTAGTTGTAAAAATTTCACTAAAAAACCCAGAAAAATTAGATTTTTGTTTATTTGTTTTTCTAATCAGACCAACCAAGCTCTCTCGTTGCTGATTCAGTGATTCTGCTTTGATAGGTGAATCAGAATGTAAGTGCGTACAAATTTCATCTCTCTGTTGCTTTGCTTCTCATCTTTATTATCTCAATTGGTGTTTTTTAGCTGAGATTGTGTTGTGCGCCTTGGGAAGGTGAAGCTATTGAAATTTCAGAAATGTTGCATTTTGCGATGTTTTAATCCGTTGTAGATTGTAGAAAATCTCGAATTTGCTTAATTGTATTAATTAGGTTAGAATTAATGCCATTAGTTATCCATTTGCGTATTTATTGATCGAATTTGCTTATGTTGATTAGGGATTTTGGATGCGAATGTTTGTGTACTTTGTTTTCATTTACAATTCTTCGTGAATGATTTTGCTTAGAATGCCGAATAGCTCTTTGAATGTGCCATATTATGAAGCGTTGCTTTTAATTTTTCACGATTTTAGCTTTTGGAATGAGCCTAAAATACTGAAGAATTTTGCCTCTAATTTCGTCAGTACTGCATCTCTTTGAGCAACTGCTTCTGCCACAATTTAGTGGATTATTAACTTTAGTACATTGAAGTAGTCATCTAAGGAAATACAGTTTTACATATTTCTTCATTCTTTAGCCATATCTTTTGCCTTAGACTACTGATTCTCGTCTCACGGTGATAAACATTCGATTTCTGATCTTGTAGGTGTCTCGAAGATATGATAGCCACACGGCAATTTGATCACCGGAAGGGAGCCTCTACCAAGTATGGAAGCTATTGGAATCATAGGGAGTGCTATTGGGATTCTGGCTAAAGATGGAGTTCAGTTAGTTGGCGAAAAGAAGGTCATTTCCAAACTAGTTGAAACCTCCACATCAGTTGAGAAGATGTACAAAATTTATGACCATGTAGCTTGTGCTGTGACAGGAATCATGTCTAATGCCAATATTCTTATCAGCACCGCAAGGCTCCAGTCCACTCTCTATGTGACACCAATCAGGGCTACTCACAGTATGGTGGCCTTCACCCCTTTGGTGTTTCCTTTCTGTTTGCAGGGTAGGAAAAGAACTACGGGTTTCAGCTTTACATGAGTGACCCGAGCCGCAGCAATCGGGGGAAACAACCAAGCTGCACAAAGACGACATCACCAGAGAAGAGGCCGTTCAGCTTGCTATAAAGGTGCTCAGCAAGACCATAGACAGCACGAGCCTCAACTTGGAGAATCTTGAATTGGCCGAGATATTCCTTTCTGCTTGGAAGGTGAAGTTCCAGATGTGCCCTTGTGATAAGCTTGACAAGATGTTGGTAAAGTCGGGATTAACACAAACTTTTGCAGACGCTTAGTGAGTTTGATCCGTACGTACATCTGCCTCCCATCTTTCAAGTAATGTTGCCACTTTGCAATAGCTTTTTATGTGTTTGTGCTCTGGAAAACCAAGTGTTTTTTGCTCTGTTTGATCCATTGTCATTTTGCTTCTGCAAATGAGTTAGCAGAAATGTGGGACATTAAGGCTGATTTTCTTGGAGTAACTCTTTGCAATAATACTGTAATTGATCCTAGTGAACATAAATTATTGACCAAATCTTGTACAAGAGGTTTAAACTATATATGGAAAACAACTAAACAAGGGTGCAAAGTTTTAGGAAAGTGACTAAGGTTAGCTTACTTTAAGTGGAGGGGTTGTGAAGATTGGTTTAAATCATCTTTTTTTTAACCATGCCATACAAAAGTGATAGCAAAGAGGAAAGTGAATGTGGTTGGCCATGTAAGTGTATGTGTGTATACATTTTAACTAGTTGATTGTGTAGGTTGTAGACGATATAATTGACAATTATTCCCTCGGCCACTTTGGATTTCCACCTCCCAAGGCATAAATACCCCATGCAGCCGATTTTCTTGTCGTGTCAATGCTTTTCCAATTTAAAGTTGTTGCAAACCAAAAACATTAGCATATGCAAAAATATGTGGTGATAATCATCATCACTTCCTAGTTCAAATTTCAGTATATAAATTCGAGTTCCGTATCATCATTCTGGTTTTGGTAATGGAAGTGGCATTATTGTTACAATAAAGTGGAAAAGATATAAAGAAGAACGTTGATAGTTCTTCGTTACTCATTATCAATTCTTGGAATATAGTAGGTCTTTTTTATTGCACCACTCAAATGTTTGCAATATCATTACATTTATTCATCCCTACTAATTAAAGCATTTATTTACACTCAAATATTGTACTGCTAACCTTTTAAGTTGTTAACTCTGTTAACTAATCAACGCAATATATTAAAATTGTCAACATGGTGACTTTAAAATGTCAACACATAATGTCAAAACTGTATATTGAAATGTCAACAAAATTATGCGTTGACATTTTAATGTCATTGGGTTGACATTTTTAATACATTGCGCTGATGAGTTAATAGAGTTAGCAACTTAAAAGGTTAACAATTGATCACATCTCTAGAAGAACATGGGTTCCAAATATTTACAAATAAAATATATATATTCAATACAAAGGTCGCATGAATGCATGCAAATTGCAAAGCTACAATATCCTTATTCCCTATAAAGCTGGTGGTGTGTGTGTGTATTCTTTTGATTTATGAGTGGGGCATTCTGATCTACTCTTCTAAAACTTCCACTTTATATATCTTTTAGAGCAATGGGATGATTGTACTCAAATTGTTCTGGAATCCAAATATTGCACTCTATGCTCTGCCAAAAATTCTACTACTTCTCTTGAATAAAATATTGTAGGTCCATAAAGCCAAATCTGTCACCACCAACAAAATTAATTGTTCATGAGGGACCTCTCACCTCCCAAACCCATGCACTTATTATCAAATTAATAAACGTAGATTAAAAAAAAAAAGATGTTACAAAACAATATTACAAAACTAATAAAGAAATTAAACCATACTATCAACGAACTCGTTTATTTTATTTTTCGTCTATTGTATTTTGCTTAATGATATAAAAATGGGCATATAATGGCAGTGCAAACTTTTTTTTTTGTTTGTTTGCAAGGAATAGTTAAAGTCGAGAATCACATATATATGTATATATATGCATTGACATCGCACCTACTTGTAACTTTAATTAGCTGCACTACTTGGAAATTCTGTTGAGCTATATACTAGTAGTTCTAAACACATCATTATCTTTATCTTCTCCCTTCTTTTTTAATCCATATTTCTCTTTTTACGAAACTGTGTTTTTGGTCCTTATCTTTTCAAATTAAGAAACCTTTGATATTATCTAGACAAGAGATCAGTATTTAATTGGGTGCACTTAATTAATTTCACTTTTCACGTAACAATTGTTTGATTTTGACTTGGTAAATACCAAGAAATATTCTAGTATGGATATATTATATATATATATATATGGATAATGCTACGTGGCCATAATGTGGCCAGCCACACAATGGCATTTTTGTAAATAATTATAGTAGTTAATGTAATAAAATAATAGTAATAATTAATGCTAAGTTGATTTTACACAATAACCCTTTTCCACTATTTCGATAAATATTAAGAGTAGTAATGACAAATATATACACCATTCTCTCACCATAATAATAATGACAAATATTTATTTCCAAGAAAATTAATGATAAGTCTTTAAATTATGTGCAATCTTCAATACTTTAAAACAAATATATATGGATATATTAGAAATAAAATCATATTGTATGCTTGCATATAGTTGATATATTTTACGCTAAGTTAAATAAGATTAACTAATCTTGTACACAATGTTACTCCTAGCTATTCTATTTTGTTAGCCATTTTTCGTGAATATGCAATGATATTATATTGTATTGCATATCATAAAATTACTTAATATTATAATTATATCAAATAATCGAAAGTTTAATTTCATTTATACATGTCACATATTAATATTATAAATAATTGGTATATTTAAGATACTACTAGAATATTCCCACAATATATTATGTAAAATATATAATATTATTACGTTACAAAAACTACTAGAATATTATTTAACCATCATTATTGCCAAAATAACTATCATATGACATAATACAATTATATACCAATAACTAAACTTATTAATAATAATAATAATAATAATAATAATAATAATAATAATAATAATAATAATAATAATAATAATAATAATAATAATAGATAAAATGTAAACTTATATGCAACACATCTAAAGGTCATGGTACTAATAGGGTGAGTTTGGCCATAAATCCGTAATGATATATTAGTAGCATTATATCATTATTAAGTTTATTAGTTTCATATACGCATTGTTTTTATATTTTTTTAGTAGGTATTATTATTATATATCATACCTTATTTGAATATTATGATATTACTTTCTATTGTTAGTTAACATTCTCATTACTAATATACGAGGATATATTAGTCTTTAAAAAATTGTTACTCTCTAGATACATAAATTTCAACAATTAAACATTAATTATACAGAATTTTAATAATTTTTTAATATTATGGCGGGCCATAATGTGGCCATAATATATATATGTCCGTGTGTTGTTGAATAAAAGTATAGAGTGAAGACAATATTCTAGAAATTCGTGTGTCCTTGTCAGTCCCTCTTCTTCCATTCTCAACTAACTTCTCCACTTCTAATTTCACATTCACGAGGACATTGGTGCATCTATTAATATATACTCCTATATACTAATACTATAAATAACATCTACGTGTGAGGAACCTAATAAATGAAAACTAAAAAAATTAGTCACTTTTTTGTTTAGACTGTATATTTTAACAAAGCTAAAAATATACACGGTGTTTGTTCGTTAATTCTTGGAATTTTTTACAAAAAATTAACATTAGTTGTAATTTTATAGAAATCTCAAAATATTCATTTTTGAATTATTTTTTTTTCGCAACTACCAATTATTTTAAATTTAGTTGTGAATGTGTGTTCAAAAATTTTTCAACCATCCGCTGGCGAGTATTGGACAATTAAAATAGTTTGTACCTTAGAGGAGAAGTTTCTAAATTATTAGACATTAGTAATTGAATTTGTCGCTTTCTTTTAAATGTAATTAGTAGATGATGACTCGTATAAGTTCTTTAATTGACGAATTAGTAAAAACGATGAAAATCTCCAAAATTATCCCAAGACTTGTTCTTGTAAAAAGCAAAAACACAACTAAAAACTACAAACTAAAAAACACTACAACAATAACATAAAAACACATACATTGAAACTTAAATAAATATTACACTAAAAAGGATAGGTGTTCCATCCCACAAAAAGATAGAACAAAAATAGAATGGACGAGGGGGATCGAAATGGAAGAAATTGAGGAGTGAACAAATGACATCTTGAAGATCGAAGGACCTCCACCAAAAAGATGATGGCAACCCTTGGCAACTTTCATCCAAGTAACCATTTATATCGACTCACTCGCTAGCTACACGACACTAGGGTATACTTTCGTTCAAGCTCCGCCACTAGAGGTATACTCTTTCGAGCTCCGCCCCTAGGGTATACTCTCACTCAAGCTCCGCCACTAGCTACATGGTGCTAGTTGTGAATTTACCAAGTGGCTAACCCCGGGCTAACACAAAGTAACCATAGCCCGGCCATGGATTTTTCCAAACATTCATCTCACCCAACATGGGGAGGGACTCTCACAAAGGAGACACTCTTTTTCTAAACTCAATCTAATCTCTAATCTATTACAAAAGATACAAAAGGCCCTATTTATAGATATGGGAGATTGGGAGATGAAAAGTCACTCAAACTAGGGTTAGAATATGAAAAGGCACTTCAAATTATTCAAAATCCCGCCTTTTGAATTCTTCCCGGCACAAAACACCCGGTCAGGTGTTTTCACATAATAAAACACCCGCCCGCGTGAACCTTCTGGAGCCTCCTTTGCTTGACTGCGCGATTTTCGTAAAATGACCATAACTTCCTCATCCGAACTCCGATTGAGTCGTGTAATATACGCACGCGAAGCTCTTTCGACGATGAAGAAAATGGTGGTCTTTGACGAGCATTTGGACATCATATGGATAGGCGAATCTTTGCTCGAATCTGACCCAAGTTGCGGCTTGACTCTTTGTCACCTCTTTCACTTAACTCTCCTTGGTTTAGCGCTACCCGGATTCGTATCAAAAAACGTCATTTCCTTGTAGCAAAAGGTGATGCGGTCACCTTGGCCGCCCCCACACCCCGGCCCGACAGTTTGTGAGGGGGTTCAATCAGGGTACACAGCGGCCCGTTAGAGAGGAGGCCTTCAACCCACTGTCCTGACAGGAGCCCATCTCCCAAGGCCTCACACTTGTGCCTGAGAGATGGAAGCTCCCACACGCCAGTAGTGGGATTCGAACCCAGCTCCTTGTAGCAATATCTGCTCCCCCGGAACCAACTGCGCTAAGCCCCTGCGGGCAAAAACGTCATTTCCTGTCTATTAATCACCAGTCGGTGCATGATTTGAAGGGTTAAAGCCATGAATTTTGCCTTCTCTGTATATACATGCTATCAAAAAGGCTTAATCCCAATAATGAGAAATACAATCGTATACTATTACTAACAAAAATAAAAAAATATAGTACTAGTATTTATTTTAAAAAAATAATTTCGATCATTAGGGACAGTGTTAATCATAGTTATTACTTTTACTTTACTCAATTAAAATCAGTAGTAATTAATTTCTTATGAAAATCAATAATAATCTATCCGGCCTTTCCAAGCAAAATCCAATGTAGTAGTGCAAATGATATAGCGATAATAGTGCCTTTTTGTTGGAAATCAATATATCATCAATCTTTATGGCCCCAATCAACGGCTCTTAAAATTCTACAACATATGATGAGATGTTCATTACCCTAATCCGAATCAAGAGATTTTTCAAAAACGATACTAAAAACATGAATAATTATGAGACATTGGAAACTTTGAATTATTGGTAGATACTAGATAGTGATGATAAATGATAATGCTACTTTTTAAGTATGCTTTGTTAGTAAAAAAAATTGGACGTGAGATGTGGGTCTTCAATACTGCATGAAATGATGGTGAAGATGATCATGGAGGGACCCCAATTTTATTTATTTATATTCACTATTTTTTTTTGCAATTACAAATTTGAAAGAGGAAAATCCCTTGGATTGGGGGAGAGAAGTTGAAGTTGGAGCAGCAGCCTTGAGGAAATGTGGGCTCCAACAATATTTGTAAAATTACAACTTTCTTTTTCTTTTCTTTTTTATAAATTTAAATCTCTCTCCGAATTAACGTTTATGAGGCACAGTATAAAAAGAAGAGAAACAGAAGGAGAGAAAAGAAAGGTGAAGTGCATGTGATCCAACAGCCTTTTGTGTTCCCCTATTATGTTGTAAAATCACATTTTCTTTGCTAAAAACCCACCATTTCTATCTTGTCTTTTTCTTAAACGCATCTCATTTTATTTGGTTTTCTTTTTACGTCGTTTAATTCGATCAACACAGTCATATAATATAATCAAGTGATCAACACAATCATACAATTCGATTAGCACATATCGTACAATACAATCAACATACTCACATCACAACATATATTAAAAACTAAATCAGCATATGTTAGAAACTCAATTTGCATATTTTATAACCTAACAGTATATTAGAAGCACTATAAAAAATTTATAAAAATACAATCAACATATATTACAAGCTCAATTAGTATATACAATATTACACATCGTAATTAGTACTTCCTCCGTTCCGTGTTAATAGAGCCATTTTTCTATATTTGAAAGTTCCAAATTAATTGAGTCGTTTCTATTTTTGACAAAAAGTAATTCTCTATTTTTACGTTATTCTCTTTTCATCTCTCTTATTTTCTTCACCATCTATTTAACACACTATTCTGGAATGGAGAGAGTATATATTAAAAACTCTATCAATATATACTTAAAATAATCAATGGGAAACCAATAAAACAATGATATAGCCCTTAAACGATCACAGATTGCCAAATTTCATCATGCAAAAATAGAAGTCATTCTGAGATCGTCTTCCAATTTCAGCATTCTTGGCGTCGTTGACTAGATATAACTTGTATTAATTGTTTAAAACAGATTGATTATATACATATTGGACATGTTGTATATACTATTTTTTATCAGGGTTAAAATAAGATTTATATCCTTAAATAGGTGTATTTAGTAAACAAATTAATGTAGGGGTAATAAAGTACATATACAAAATATAAATTTAATTAAAAATATGATATAATATATACTTACCATTTTAAGTATTATGGCTTGGAGACATTATGTCTCCAAAACATTTTCCTTTTTATAATGCATATACAGAGTTTCAATAGTACATTACAGAATGTGTATGTACATGTGCATATTTCATGTCGTAAAATTACATTGATTGTTTTAATCAAATAATTTATCTAAATATAGACAATTAGAATTTCATTAGAATCTTTATAAATTTACATTTGATTTAATATATGGTATGTGAAAAAAATATCAAACAAGTTATGAAAAAATTAATATTTTGGGATGTTTTAGGATAGAGAAATTTTGTTTCCAGATTTATGATAAAGATGACTCATATACACAAAGACCTGATTTTGAAATTGTGTGGTCCAAATTAGTACTTCATTCTTCCTGTAAAAAATATTTCATTATTTTTATAGTTTATTCCATTAGAAATGTCATATTTTATTTTTAATAAAAGTAAATCATCTTTAATACATCTAACTATCTTCCCTATTTGCAGTTACTTGAATTACCATTTCTCTCTCCCATCAATATATTTAAATAATTGTACATCTTTTTTCTTTCCATTTAACACATTAAAATTATCTCCTAAAATTTCGTGTCATCTTATTCTAAGTATGACATATTTTGTAACACAGAGGGAGTACGTAGTTAGCATTAAGATATGGTTATTACTCCCTCCGTCCCAGATTAAGAGTCACTTTTTGCCATAAAAGTCCATCCCAGTTTAAGAGTCACATTTAGTTTTATCCATATTTGGTCATTCAATTTTACCCCATTATTCATCAAAATTACATCAAAATGTCATTATCTATATTTAAATAAACCAAAACAAAAATTAAAAGTCAAAAGGGACCCACCTTCAACCAACTTCACCATCTCACTTCATTTATTACACACTCTACCATCTCACTTCATTTATTACACAGTCCACCATCTCACTTCATTTATTACACTCTTCAACTCTTTCTTAAAACCCGAGCCATAACAATAAGTGACTCCAAATGTGGGACGGAGGGAGTATTTGAATATGTTTATGTACAAAAGCTATCCGGTTAGAACTTTATTAAAATGAGAATTTTGAGGACTGAAAATCATATCAGTTTTCTGATACATAAATATTAGTTGGTATCACAAAACATATCAATTCCTAATTCAACTGTGTTCTAACTTTAAGAAATGTTCTGAAATGAACTATCTCCTATTTCAGTTTGGATGCTAACTTCCCTTATTATGATAACTACTACTAGGGTTGACAATTTTTGGCACGACACGAACTCGCACGAAATTAATGGGTATGTGTCAAAGCTTAATGGGTTCGTGTCCCTATCGTGTCGACACGATAAAAAAAACGAAATTTTTTTGTCGTGTTCGTGTTACACGTTAAGAAATAATATTAATATATTTTAATATTATTATTTTTTATTTATTTTAAAATTTAAATTAGGTTTAGTTTAATGGAGCACTTAGTATTAGCGTGAAAATAAATTTTTCATTTTTCATTCTAAATCACTTTTCAGTTTAGGGTTTAGCAGCGCCGCAACCGCTCTTGTCTCTCTCCGTCTCTAAATTATAGTGTCGTTATTGTGTCATGTCATATATGTGTTGTTATTGTGTCTTGTTGACCCAAACTGGTTCGTGTCCTTAATGGGTTCGTGTCTGAGGATAGCAGGTCGTGTTCGTGTTCGTGTTTGGAGTTTTCTTAACGAGTCGTGTTCGTGTTTGTTGTTGTTGTGTCGTGTCGTTATTGTGTCGACACGATAATGACAAAACACGCACAATTTGTCACCCCTAACTACTACCATTAATGATTAGTCAGATCTGGAAATCGACGACCAAAATCAAATTTAGGCGATGTTAACTCCAGTGCAAAAATGTTAATCAGGTATATTGATGTTAACTCAGTGTGTAAATAATATCAATCGGAGGTATGAATAGAAAATGAATTTTATTAGTTATAACTAACTCTTAAAAAATATCTCATAACTTTGGATTCATATATGTAACTCAATTTAAACTATATTTTTTAACAAAATATATACTCCCTAAGTCCCATAAAAATAGAGACTCGTTCTATTTTGGCTCCTCCCATAAAAATAATTCATTTCTATTTTGGGTAAATAAATTTCTCTTTAATGTGGTGGATGGACCTCATTCTCCACTAACAATATTCTAATCACTTTTTCTTTCTACTTTTCTTCCACTACTAATTGTGCATTAAAGTCCGTTTCATCACAAAAGTCTCTATTTTTATGGGACGGAGAGAGTATCAAATTAAAGGTAATTTTATAAGGATTCCAACGAGTTCCTAATTGCATATGTTCGGTTATTAAATTTGATAATTTTATTTAAATTTTCTATATTTTTTATAATTAGGTTAATGTTAATACATACTCTCTTTATCCACCATTTAAATAGCCATTTTGCAATTTTGGGTTGTCCACGATTTATAGAATCATTAACTTTGTATACTCTCAATCTATTATTAAACTAATACTCTCTCCGTCCTAAGGTACTTGGGGCATTTCTTTTGGGCACGAGATCTAAGAAATTGATTTGTTAAAGGTTAAAGTGAAGAGAGGAAAGTAAGAGAGACGAAGAGAGAGTAAAGTAATAGAGGGAATGAAGTTTTTAATAAAAAAGGAAATGACTCAACTACCTTGGGACGGCGGGAGTACTAAAAATGGATCCCATAGTTCACTCACTTTCTCTCTTTACTTTTTCTTCATAAAGTCAAACAATTTCTTAAAACACATGCCGGTCAAAATGACTCTTTAAATGATGGACGGAGGGAGTACAACATAAAATGTCAATCAAATTGTGTTACATATTCAAGTTATTGATTTGACATTTTTGCTATATTGTGTTGACATCACGAGAATCATGAAACTTGTCATGTACTCCCTCTATCCTCGAATAGTAGTCCCGTTTTTCAATTTTAGTACGTCCATGAATATGAGTCTCGATTCACTTTTACAATAAATGGTAATAAGGTCTCACATTGCACTAACTCATTTCAATCACATTTAATTTAAAACCAATATATACAAGTGAGACTTATATTCCACTAAGTATTTTTGACCCACTTTTCTTAAAATTTCTTAAAATCCATACCAATCATAAATGAGACTCTTAATGGTGGACGAAGTGAGTATACGGAATGACATTAATACCCTTTTATATTAACAAATATTTTTCCACTGATACATGACACCTTTTTCAGATCATTATATTAGATCTTTAAAATCTTACAATCCAAATTTAGTACTAGTAGTTATCAATTGGGAGGGAAATAGCTAGCAGTAGATTACATCTCTATAATCAAGTCTTATGTGCTAACTTAAACCAAATTTGGATAGCGGGGTTTTAAAATCTAACGCCTAAAAAATTTACATGCGGCTTCTGTCTTTTTCTATAAATATATATTAAGGTAAAGCCATATTGGTGAATTTGTCAAATACAATTGTTATGGTAATCATGTATATTGGTCAATTCTTGATCTGAATCAATCTTTATCGAAATGGATCTGCATATTATTGAAATTAATTACTATATATTTCTTCCGTCTTACAAGAATATGCACTCTTTCTCTTTTAGTCCGTTCCACAAGAATATATACTTTTCAATTTTGGAAACTCTTTTCCCTTTAATGGGGTTGGACCCATTTTCCACTAATAATACTTTAAGTCATGTTTGGTTGTCAGGGTTCTGTCTGGGAAAGTAAGCTGATTCCTTAAATTTTAAAATCTTGTGTTTGTTTCAATTTTTTAATCAAACTGGGAAAGTAATCAGAATCCCAGAACAAGGAAAGTTAGTACAACTTTCCAGGATTCTGAATCCTAACTTTTCTTAGGTATTATTTTTCCAAGTTTTAGGATTCTTACATATTTAATGCAATATATAGCTTTATTATTATTATTATATTAATTAATGTTTCAACAATAATTTATATTATAAATCATACTTAATTTCAGTATAATAAATATTATTATTAAAATTATCATAATTATAACTATATTATAATAATATTTAATATCATGTATTATCATAGTAATAATTAATAATTTGTTAAAAAAATAAAATATAATTATATAATATAAATCATACAATAATAAATAATAATTATTATTTTATAAATTAATAATTAATCAATAAAATCGTATTGAAATTTAAAATTATAAAATTTAAAAATTATATCTTTAAATATTTTGGTTATAATAATAATAATTATATATATTTTTATAATTATTTATGACTATAATATAATACTCCATGTAACTAATAATACAATTATATTATTATATATTATGATGGATAATTCATATTTAAACTATCCATAGTAATAATAAATATAATAATGTAATTATTATCATTTATAATTAATAACTTATTAAAAAAATTTATATTATTATTCTTTTTTATAAATAAAAATAATAAAAAGTATATTTTTAGTTAGTGTTTAAATCAAATATAAAATTTAAAATCTTGATATTTTCCAAACGCAGGAAAATAAAGTTATTAAGAATCACATTCCGTGGATTCATTTTCCTGGGAATCATTTTCCTTGCAAACTTTACTTTCCCGTCAACCAAACATGGCCTAACTACTTTTCCACTCTATTTTTCTCTTACTTTATCAATTTATATTAAAATCCGTGTCGAATCTAAAGTGCATATTTTTAGGGGACGAAAGGAGTATTGCAGAAAAAGATTATGTATTTATTGCAAATGAATTTGTATTCGGTCAAGATGAAGTTGTATAATAGAAACCTATACTTTTATTTTATTCCGGAGTGAACTAATAATCTCCATTTTACTTAGTTGTATTTTATGGTATATTGTTATAGTAATCATGATTTTGTTTACTTCTCATAGTTGTTAGGATTTGAGGATTTGATTTAGTCTATATGACTATACCAGTTAGAATTTGTTTTATTTCCCAAATATCTTTCTTTTGAATGTATAGGGAATATTTGATCATAATTAAGAATGAATAAATAAAATATTATTCTCATTTTGGCGTGAAACGCCTTCCTTATTCTCATTTTTCGGCACAGTATGATACCTTACCGAAAAATTTATGTAAGATAACAGTATGAATTTTCATATACCGCGGCATACCGAAATTTGGTATGTACCGTAAAATATAAATATTTTATATTTTCAAATTATAAAATCTATTGTGAAATAAAAATATAATTATATATAATATGTTAAATATATTTATTGAATTATAAAATATATATAATATCCTACAAACTCAAATATTATATTTTCATTGATGTTGAAAGTTAAGTGTACCGCAAAAGTACGATATACCGAATTCGGTATGGTATACTGAAAATGAAGTAAGATATCGGTATGGAAATTCGTTATACTGAAAATAAGATATACCGAAGTTCGGTATACCGAAAATTTTGGTAAGGTAAATGTATAATTTTTTCACACACCGAATTTTCTGTAAGTTATTTGGTATGATGGTTTCGGTAATGTATACCATACCAACCCACCGCTATATAAAACAATCAATACCATTAGTTATGGACATATACTATATCTATATAGCATTGAAAATATATAAGTATACCAATTAGGGGGAGTGATCAATTACTAACTTATTAGCAGTCACAAATTAAGACCAAATCTCAGCCATTAGATTAGGAGATCTAGTGGTTGAAACAATGACACATGAATTATATTTTAAATTAAAAAGATTATTAAATAAACTTAAAGGGTATTAATGTCAATTCTTATACATGGTAGTTAAAATTAACCACTTTTTCTCTCCTTAAAATCATCTTAAAATTTTAAATTTACGTAACTCTTCCAATTTAAATTATTTTTCCTAAAAAAATATATCAAATCAAAGGTATATTCATAAGGATCCTAATAAGATCTCAATTGCATATGTTTTGACGATGATCGGATGATGAAATTTTATAATTTTTTATTTAAATTTTCGTATATGTTGATAATCAAATTTTATATCAATAAATGCATCAAACAATCTCAATATAATGCATGTACAATATCAATTAAACTGTGTTGATATTTTCTGTTACTTGTGTTGAGTATCTCATATCATTGTATTGATATTTGTAATGCAATATAATGATATAAAAAACCTTAAAAATTATTATGTTATAACAGAACGACTATTTTACTCATATATTGATATTTTACCTACTATTTATTGAAATACGTGAGCTTTAATCTCATCCACCATTTTAGGATCTAATGATGTAGAATTGGTCTTAGTCGTGGATTGTATACTATATGCATTTTAACCTGACCCAATTAATCAATACGTATCATTAGTTATATAAATTACACTATATAACATGAAAGTTACAAATATAAAAAGCTCAATTAATATATTTGATTTTAATTTTTAGGTATGAAATGAAGAATCTAATACTCCATATTTTAATGTGGGCATATACAATTAAGAATTCATTAGAATTCTCGTAAAATTACATTTAATTTAATAAGAATATATTTTTATAAAAAAAATAATTTAAATAGAGAAGTTACATGGAATTTAAATTAATGAGAAATTTAAGGAGAGAAAAATGGTTAATAATGCATATATATTATAATCATAAATTTTCTTTTTGTCAAAATATCATTTCAATGAATCTGAATTAAAATACAGATCTTGTATATTTTTTCCGTCCCATTAAAGTATGCTATAATGTCAAACGTAGTTTTATAATTTTAATGATACGCATGGAACTACGGTGGAATCGATCATCCCCCTTTCAACCTCACCTAGAGCCCTTCCTAGCTACTTAAGCTACACCGAGTGTTATAATTTATAACTACCGAATTATGATTTGCTTAAACTATTAAATAAACCGTGAAAAAAAGAACTTATATATAATTAACTCAAGGTGGATTACCCAATTTGATTGGAAAATAAAAGAAAGAAAAAGAAAAGAAAAGAAAAGAAAGGGAAAAAGAAGCAAGAAAGATAAATAAAAGAAAGACTACTCTTGTTGTTCTCGCCTTTTAATGCATCTCTAAAGAGTGTTAAAAATTGCTTTCTCTTATTGAATAGAAAGAAAAAATAAATAAATTGAGCGATGCAACCTTTTACCTTTAGCACGGAAAACTCCTTTTGGACCTCTATACATACATAGATAACATGCTATTGAATTTTCTTTGCTTTTCTAGTGTTTTTTCTTAAAGGGACTTTTGCATGGAGACTGTCACTTTTATAATTGTAATTTATCCCATTTAATTGTTTCTGTCAAATCTAATCACTACCCCAATATTAATTTATCATTTTTCTTTTCTCGATATTTATTCGTTGCCTTTTGATACCCTAATTTGTGGTGAATAATTTTGTATCCCCAAATGGTTGATAAATAGTTTTGTAACGTATTTTACTAATATTTTAAATCCCTTTATCCATACACAATACGTAGCAGTAAAATGGTTACTGTGTATGTGTCCTGGTCTAGTGATAAAATGATTAATATCTAAAAATAAAGATTTTAGATGCAAAACCATAGTGGCATGTAGTCTTTAATTTGTTCATTTAACTAACCGTTATTCAATAAGGGGTTTGGCATTTGCTTTGCCCTCAATATTTATATCACTTCCCATCTTCCTCGTGCCCTTTTATGAAACTAGCTAACTAGTATATATGCAACTAGTACTTATTAATTATTGGACTAATATTTATACCACCCCACCCCCTCGTGACCACCAATTAATCCAAATCTAAACCAAAGCATGCAACCTTTTATAGCAAGACCTTCTTAGACCACACACTTAGACCATGCCTTGAAATAAAAATCAAATAAATCCTTTTAAAAACACACACACGCCATATCTATGCACCCCTCTCTCTCTCTCTCTCACACACACACACACAGACATGTTGATAGGTTTGGCCATAACAATGGACAAAAGAGTGTGTGAGAGAAGAGAGAAGAGAGAAGATTGTGTTGTGATTCTTCGTTTGGTTTTTTAGTGCTAGTCGTTTAGTTAGGCAGGGAAAGCGTGCCATATTTTATTACTCATACCACACACTAACATGTGTTTGAGTGAGAGAAAATTTTAGGTTTACTAATTAATTAATAGTATTAAATATTTTATCGATATTCTGTCCAAGTGGTGTTTTTAAGCTGTCTCTCCTAGATATTCCCATAATCCCATTATATAAGCATGATTAGTGCGTTTGATTAACTTCGTATCACTATCACGTGACACTCTGCGCTTCATTTCTAAATTCCACTGCCCCCTTTAACCTTAGAATCTTCTTATCTTCTCTTTCCTCCTCCCCTCTCTCTCTCTTACAAAAATTAATTATATGTATATTTTATATATAGTATAAACTATGAATTACTTTTAAATGATAAAATTGGTGGTGAAGTATGGTGAATTGTTTTATGAGAAATGATGAGTTCTAACCATGAGATTCAAACTCAAGAAAAATAATGAATCCTCGTTGATCTTCACTAGTATGTCTATATTTTAAAATTATCTATTATTTCAATCTTTTCTAATTTATTTTGTAACGTAAAGAGTGAGGTTGGTGGGTTGGGCCCCTCCGGATCCGTTGTTTGTGATGGTTTCATATATTGATTACTAATATCTTCTCTCCTTTTTCTTTTATTTCCTATCATTTTCATTTCGATATTTAAAAAAATTGGAAAATATATAGTATAATAGTATATGTGAAATGGAACATGGTTTTAAAATTGAGAAGTAGTATCCATTTGGACCAAAAGTGAGTCCAAGAGACAATATCGGCAACAATAAACATGTCGACAGAAGAGGTTAAAATTATTGGCATATGAAACACCTCTAGATTGATGCAACATGTGAGATATATATTCCCCTCATATATACATAAATAAACGTATATTTGTGTGAGTGTGTGTGGCGTCATGTGGTCATGTAACATGAAGGAGAGGAATAAATAAACAAAAATCCAAAGAAAGTATCACGAGAAGGGCATCGATTAGTGCAGAAGAAAAACCATCAAAAATGGAGGGTTTTTCAGTCTCCATGTCAGCCGCTGCAAAAGCACAAGTGAGGGAGAAATCAATTGTGTTTGTGTGTGTGTGAATAAACTCAATTTCAAATCTATGATAAAACAATAATCTATGCAACCAAATTTTGTACAACCAAAAATTGATTTATTTGAGAAAAAAGTAATTTATTTATGCATTTAATTAAAAAGTATATACATATATATATATTGTATAGGGAACGTGCATAATATTATGGTAATTGAGCATAATTTTTTAAATTTTTTTGAACCATAAAATGTAATTAATGCATACTTTAGTTCAAATTTGAAAAATAATTGAGAAATAATTCAAATATAAAAATAAAAAATTGAAAATGAGACCAAAGACTAATAAATTGTATTTAATTTGTTAACTAACTATATTTATGATTTTATTATTTAATTAATACTATTTTGTAGCTAATATAATCTTGGTTTGGTTGTACAAAATTTGGTTGTTTATCATTACGATAAAAACTACTTTTCTTACAATTGCGTTTAAGAATAAAGGATTTTTTCTGTTTGGAATTTTTATGTCGGAAATTGAATATCTGACACTGTTTCTTCTCAAGTTTCAAAATGCACTTGCAAGACAAAATATTACATCATACATTTATTGGCCAATTTAAGATAATTGAATGGTGAATTAATTCATGCATCTCTTCTTTTCATTGAACATGATGCCCATGTTGAATCTAGAAACTCTTTACAGGCCAGAGTTGCATACATGTTAATTCCCACTGAAAATAGTCTATAAACATTGACTTTATTAGGGTTTTAATTAATGTTTTTCACCTCTAGTTATAATTAATTAACTACAATTAAGATTAACTTAGAGCTGATCCACAAAATGTATAAATTGAAAATTCAAATATAATTCGAAATTAATTTCTCAACCCAATACAAAAATGCTGTCCCGAAAATGTGGCCATTTCCCCCCACTAAGAGCATTCAAATCAATAAGGAATTCACGTTTAAAGGGAGACAAAATAATGAGGAAGAAGAAATTAATTAAAATAGGTAGGATTGTGTATAGAAAATTTGGCTTCTTAGGCAAGCCATCAAGTAACAGCAAGTTCAAGAAAGGTGATATTAGATTGTCCCACAAATTAGGCAACATAGGATTGTGAGATGAATATTGGAGAACAGCCACAAAAATTGAAAAAGATAGTTTATAATCATAAGCGTGGGGAAGTATAACATGTACATTACCTTTTGCTCATTATTATGAGTATCGCACTGCCATCATCAATATAATCAGTTTGGTATCTTGCTCAAATTATTACTCATCATTTTCCTATATTTTCACTTTACACACGACCCATTTTCACTGTCCCTACTCCTACTGTAATTCATCCAAATTTAATCACAGGCTTTTGCTTTTTGTGCCACCATGTAAAAATTGGATAACAAATTAAAATAAATAATTTTAATCTTCACCACATTCTAATCGCCTGCTAAAGTTAAAGCTAATCTGCCTAGATCGTGACTTCAACTCATTTAAATCAATGGTTTTCCCTGTTCTAGAAAAAAGTGGATACAGTAAGTATAGTAGTATTATACTCCTTCCGTCCCAGATTAAGAACCACTTTTTGCCATAAAAGTCCGTTTCAGTTTAAGAGTCACTTTTAGAATTTTCCATATTTGATCATATAATTTTACCCCATTCTCCATCAAAATTACATAAAAATATCACACTATCTACATTAAAATAAATCAAAACAAAAATCAAAAGTCAAAAGGGACACACCTTCAACCAACTCCACCATTTTACTTCATTTATTACACACTCTACCATCTCACTTCATTTATTACACACTTCAACTCTTTCTTAAAATCCGAACCATAACAATAAGTGACTTCAAATGTGGGACGGAGGGAGTAGAAAACATTTACATTACTTTTAAGTTTTAATATATCAAAGGATATTTATTTCCCATAGTATAGTTGAATTTTTGAAAGAGGTGATGGTTTAATATAATCATTTATGACTGGGCCAAGCAGAATGTACTTCAATTTCAATTCCCTCTATTTAGGGCTACAGTTTAGATTTTATTTATCTTCCTAGAATGGCTACTCCTTTCTTTCTTTTTTTTCCCTTTTTTTTTTTTTTAAATTTTGTCTCTTTTTTTTTACTATAATTATCGGAGTATATGTGACTTCCGATTTTCTTATTTTTGTGCGATTTAGATATAACGTTTGCTTTTACTTTTTGTTGATTTTTATATATTCTAAACTATTTTTGTAAGGGATGAAACTTGGAACAATATACGGTCTCAAAATTATTATGATAAACTTATAATTAAACTCAGGCAAGAACGTGTTGGTAATAAGGTTAATGTTTTTGGTTTGTTATGTCAATATTAGGAAATAAAGGTTTGGTTATAATAATGCATATTGTTAGTCTTTGATGTATTGATCATATGAAAGGTTTATGCCTTTAGTTTCTTATATAAGTAAATATAAATATATTGGTAGAAAGTTTTAAAATGAATAAATCGAAAGTGATGAGCCAGGTCAGCAAAATTAGAGCCAAATATTGCATGGTCAAAGATATATTTCTGGGCAGGAAAACAGAAGGCATATATATATAGAAAATGCATGATTGTTTTATTGAAGTTTGGAATATTTCTGAAAGAGAAGAGGAGAAGGGGAGAAGAATGAATGGAGGAGGAGAAGAAGAAAAAGAAGGAAAAAGGGAATGTCGTCACTCCAAAAATGTACAGGCTTTAAATCCCATCACGTAATTCCATACATACATACATACATATACAATTATACATCCATCTTGGGGATTCGTAAATGCGTGCCTCTCTCGCGCGCCATTAAACAACAACCACAACCCTACAAAAATACACACACTCGTTTGACGTGAACTCACTCCACTCCACTCCACCACCTTCTTCTTCTTCTTTTTCAATTTGTATTTCTATTCAAATGACTAAATAGCCCTTCATAATGATTGGGAAAAATTGCGAGGAGGAATTAATTCTGTAGGACAGAAGAAAACAAAACTATATATCCAATATTGAAACAGTGGCATATGATAGTCCAGCAAAACAGCAGTATCAGTGTTTAAAAGATGAAAAGACAAACAAAAAGAAGAAAAAAAAGTTAAATATTTTCCTGAAAAAAGGACAAGGAAAAGGGGCGCCACAGTCTTTTAATTTGTGCCACCACTCACCATAATTTCCCTTTTTTTTTTTTTCCAATAATAAACAAAAACTAGTATAACTATTAATTAAAGAGGGAGATACATAGATTGTCACGGGTTTGTGTTGAAAGACCCTTAATTATTTCACAAAATCAGACACATATTCCCCTCTCACCACTCCCCCGAGGTATAAAAATTTGCACCCCTCTCTGGCAAACTTGAAACCATTAGTCAAAATGGCTTTGATGATGGATGGTTGCGATGGCATACTCATGTCCTTAGAGTCACAGAAATCCGTTCCGGCGCCGTTCCTGACGAAGACGTACCAGCTGGTGGACGACCCCTCCACCGACCACATCGTGTCGTGGGGCGACGACGAGTCCACCTTCGTGGTGTGGCGGCCCCCGGAGTTCGCCCGCGACCTCCTCCCCAACTACTTCAAGCACAACAACTTCTCCAGCTTCGTCCGCCAGCTCAACACCTACGTATAATATGATGCCATACCACATTCATTCAATTGTGTTTTTGCAGATATTCATTTTCTCATTTTCTGTAGGGTTTCAGAAAGATCGTCCCGGACCGATGGGAGTTCGCCAACGACTTCTTCAAGAAGGGCGAGAAGCACCTCCTCTGCGAGATCCACCGCCGCAAAACGTCTCACCCCGCCTCCCCCGGATTCTTCCCCTTCTCCAGCCGCGTCAGCATATCCCCGCCTGATTCCGACGAGTCTCCTCCGCCGCCGCTGCACGCCACCGGATATCAAAACTCATTCGCCGCGCTGTCCGAAGACAACGAGCGGCTGAGGCGGAGCAACACCATGCTGATGTCGGAGCTCGCCCACATGAGGAAGCTCTACAACGACATTATCTACTTCGTGCAGAATCACGTCAAGCCTGTGGCGCCCACCAATTCCTTTCATCATTCTTCTTCTCTACTCATTGGAAACCCTAGAAAAATCCCCAATTCTATTATCAACGCTTCCTCTTCTCCCAGCAAGAGCAGCCTCACGGTAGCGCCCCACACCGAGCCACCACCACCGCCTCAGTATCGGACGAAGCTCTTCGGCGTAGCGCTCTCTTCTAAAAAGAGATTGCACCCCGAATACACCTCCGCCGCAGCCGCCACCACCAACAAGACAAGGTTGGTTCTTGAAAAGGGCGATTTAGGATTCAATCTCATGCCTCCTTCTCCATGAAAAAAAGGTGTTTTTGTTTTGTTAGTTGGTGAATGCGTGAGTGTGTGTAAATAACCGCATTGATGCAGATGGGTTTTGCTTAGAGTTGAGAGATTAATTAATTACGACGATCGATCATCATACTTTTTCTTTTTTGTTTAATTTGAAAGTTTGAAATTAGGGTGATGATTGGATCTCAACTCTTGTATGTTTGTCTGGGACAGATTAATTAATGCTACAGCCTGAAACTGAAACTTATCTTTTTTATCAGTTGGAGTGAGAGGAAAACTCAGACAGCCTACAGCCTGGGGCAAAATTTCTTGTATTTTTGTTTTCTGGGACTTGTCTGATCAATGCATTAATGTATCATACGTACTTGTATGACCCTATAAAATTGTTTTAACTTAAATATAACTTTGGATTTTCACAAAATTTCCTTCCAACTGCATTATTGACATATGCTATATATAAATAAATAAGGTTCTCGATTATCTGAAACTGCTGTGTCTGTCACACGCAAACAAACACACAGATGTGAACAAAAAAACGAATGTTGTATTTGTGTAAATATAGGTAGTAGAGATGGTGCTTTGATTTATTACATGAAAGCGAAATGTGGCTTCAAACACACCCAAAATTGTTGTTTCTAATGTTCCTGTCATCGCCACTTATGTACATCTATGATTCTATATATATGTTTGTTTGAATCAACACAACACAGCTTAATTCATTTTAAATCCTATTATTTTCTCCCCCTCTCCTTTTCTCTCACTGAAAATGGTTAAGCCTTTTCCGTTGTTAGCCCGTGTTATTTTGAATTTTGTATGGGTATTTTGTTTGTTGCTTTCTCAATAATAGTACGAGGGCAAAGTTTCAATGGAAAGTTTGACCGAGTATTTTGCTTTGCACACCTTTTAATTACTTTTTCTTGACTACTAATACTCTATCATAGTGTAAATTTCTACAGTCCGTCTTACAAAAGAAAAAATAGAGGTGCTTTTAACTTGGGAAATTGGTCTCTAAAACCATGAACTTTGCCTAAAATTTGGTATATCTCATGAACTTTGAAATTGGTATATAATATCACGAACTTTGCATTTTGTTTGGTATTTCCCACGGCATGTTTATTACTATATTTGACTAACTTACGAGGCTTTTATCATACTTGACACAATTAAATCAACGTGGTATTCAACGTGACTTTTTATGCTACATGTTATGAACTTAAAAAGTGGTTTCAAATATTATAAAACATATCACGGTTGCCTATATTAAATAAGATTTTGATGAAAATATCTTATTTGAGTGAGTTTGGGAAATACCAAACAAAATGCAAAGTTCGTGATATTTTGTACCAATTTCAAAGTTCATGAGAAATACCAAATTTTAGGCAAAGTTTATGGTTTTAGAGACCCATTTCCCTTTTAACTTTGCATAAATTGAGGTTATGCTACTACTGTACTAAATAATTAATACTAGTTGAAACTTGAAACTTCTTTAAACTAATTAACAAGTGATAAAGAAATAGTTAAGGTAAGAAAAACTTGGAAGTGCAATGATATGGTCTCACAAACTACCAATTTAAAGAAAAATGAAAAGATAATAAAGCCCTAAACCCTAGCTATGTCTACACCTAAGTATTCTCTTTCTACAAATCAACTTTGGTGTAATTCTTCAAGGACCTTTTTCTTGTTTTTTCCTGTGAGACTTGGCACGTGACAAGAAGTTGCACACGTGCACTATGTACAAAATACGACTACTATGGAGAGAGAGAGAGAGAGAGAGCACAAATGAAAAGGACAAGGGTGGAATTTTTTAATTTAATTTTTAATTAAAAAGTAAAGAGTCTACGGATGATGGGGATTGAGGGGAGGAAGGTATACTTTAGAAAGATGAATGTTTTCATGTTGCTTAACAGCCCAGATTTTTGAAAGTTGGGAAAGAAAAAGGGTGTAATTTTGTATTGTTAGATTTCTTCTTGTTTTAGTCTTTTTAGTGCACTTTATTGACATTTATTTGGTAACGCTTTATTGACAGTTTAAAACATTGATATAAAAAATGAAAATATTAGAACTTTACATCTATGCATGTAGACCTAAAGTTTTTTACAATTTTTTTTAGCTCAAAGACCTTTGCTTTAATGGAAGGTTCAAAATTCTTATCAATCATCGTCTTTTTCCTTTGAGTTTTCAACAAATTTGATTGTATGATTAGTTTACTCATTAAAATAATGCCTTATTATATAATTAGTGCTTAACTATGTTATTTTTATATTTACTTTGTATCATGATTACATGAGGTATATATGTACGTGATATAAAACATCTGGCTAAAAAGTGTCGCGTTGTTGAATTTGGAGGGCTATTTAATCTGTTTTAATTATATATCTTGGAAGAAAATAGGTTTTCTTCTTAAATAAAATAATTACCGAAGTATGTAAGTAGGAGTACTTATGAAGATGATTTCCTTAATGAAGTATATATGTGTCTTACGCAAAAAAGTGTATTGCACACAGCACACGTAAATTAATAACTTATATTAGAGGTAAGGGAATTAACACACTCAAAAGATGAATTAGAGAATATGATGCTTGAAATCAAATATATGGATTTCTTTTAGTTTTATGCTCCAATTGCTGTATTTGATGTGCACAGGCTTATGTTCTTTTCAAACTAGATAATTAGTTTATGTATTGTAACGAACGTAAGATTTAAAATTTTAGAATATTAATTTCTTACAATAGTGGATGCCATAATATTAAAAAAAATAAAGAATAATAGTATTGGTTTTTATTTCTTATGTCATGGATGGTTCTTAAGGAAATAAAGTTCTTTTATTATGTGTTTCATGGTAGTCTTGACTCTTGCATTTTATTTGACATGTAACGGAGTATAGAATAACGGTGTACGTTACTTGAATTAGAATGCAGCCAACATTTGGTATTGAAACTGAATGCTGCTTAACAAAACCAAATTTTCTTTTTTGAATATGGAAAAAATAATTAAAAAAATGTTTTTAAGAAGTCGTTGCAGGCCCCGTATATGTGAATCATCATAACCAAATAATTAAGAGAGAATTCCGAAGCAGGAAAACTATGCATTATTAGATACTCTAACAACCTTGGAGAATCATTCTAGTAGTACTACTTTTTAAATTCATTTTAAATATCAATATTCATATTTTAGGAATCTCCATGCGTCACATCATTTATCTAGAGGTTTGTAATTTTATGTCTCATGCATGTCATCACTCCTTAAACTGATACTACATCATTTCAAAACCATCATATCTTCATTATAAAGCAAGCATCATATTATCTTCAATAACAATTAAGGAGAACATAAATAAATAACAATCATTAATAATTTAATGTTTTTTACGATTGTACACAGTACAATGTATACAAATAATTATTAGTATTTTTAATTACGATTTAGTAATATAGATGATAATCTGTTGTTAGAATAACAATCTAATTACATTGTAATTACTACATAATGATATATTGTACTTCTATGTAATGATAGTAGTGTTTTATTGATGATAACCCGTAAGCAAGATGCTCAAATCAAAATTGACTCAAGATATGATGATATGAAAGCAAACTATTTTTATCCAATAATAAAAATGTTATTAAGTGTGAAATGAATTTCTAGATCATCATTATAAAATGATTGTTATCCACATCTGAGAAAATCTTCTAAATATTCATATAGAGGAAAAGCCTGGCCCGCTAAATCTAAGTGCGTTGCATTGCTCATCTATCGGCCCATATTATGAGTAAACAATTAATTATTATGATGGGCTTGGGCCATTAGAGGATATCGATTGGAATGGAAGCCCAAGTAATTTCTAAGTATCTAACGAGTATAGTATTTTTTTTTCGCTTCACATATATTCTATCATATTCAGTCAGTACCAGGTTTCCATGCAATATTTTTGTAATTTTCTGTGGTACTGTATAATTACTATATTTATGATTTTTATTTGATCTCTTTATTATACTTATTTGTTTATTTATTCAATATTGTGAATATTTATGTAATAATTATATATCAAATATGCATTTTATGGGAAAAAATTGTGATAAATCGTGCTTCCCACTATTTATTTTACAGACGTGATCAACTCAGTCGAGGTGTACAATTGATCAGCCACAGGGGGAGCATAAAACCTACGGAGTACAAGATTGTTAGAGCATATGAAACTAATTCAAAAAGTCGAATATATATTATGAATATGAAACTAGCAGCCATAATCAAATTGTGAATCGTTCTTCCCTTTTCTACGTTGATCTCAAGTTTTTGCTATTCCGGTCTTGTTATTCGATATCTAAAATACTGCATTATGTACATCTCTTCTCTTGCCTATAATAGTATTTTTAAGAGTTTTTACTTGTGAGATTAGAGTACTATTTATTTCCATCTTTGAAATCACATGAACTATACTATGAGCTCGAAATGATTTATCACCTACAAGGTTCAAAATTATCGATATAGAAAAATAATGTAATTACAAGGCCAAACTATTATTTAAAATTTTATCGTCATTTTTTGCATGTTCTAAACATTGAATTTTGTTCTTATTTTATGATTTATATCTGTAATTGTGTACTAAGTACATACTCCACGTTAAAGGAGGATCCTTAAAATATAGTAAATGTTTAGGTTAATTTCGTTAGTTATAGCTCGATTAACTTGGCTAATTCGAAAATTTAATGTTTAGTGTTAAAATTGTAAATTTCTAATGTATTTAAATTCAACTTGGTTAGTAGTACATGCCTAATTAGAACCCATTTAATTTGCACACACCTCAATAACCAAGAAAAATTGACACAAAATCAGATTGTGATTGGTCTGAGGCTCTGAGCAAGAATTGAACAATTTACATTTCTGATTATTCTGGCGGTGTAGTTCCTTCAAAGTTCAAATTAGTGAATGAATGGAAAATATTGGATGTAAAAAAAACAGTAACCAAAATCGCGTTGAAACAAAAATGCAGCACTAAAATTGGGCCCACAATTATGATAGCTACCTTATTAAATTCGAACTGCAATTTCCAATGACAGAGGAAGGCTGTGGAAATCTGAATTAAAATACAAATAGTGATTAAAAAATGAAATTTATAGTATATGGCTTGAGATAGATATAATAAAAAAAATAGAAGGTGGGGTGGGATAAGATAAGGGGATAATGCAAAGTAAAAAAAAAAACCCACCCAACAACAAAATCTCTCTCCTCTCTGGATTCTTTTATCCAATCGAACCTCTTCCCTGCAGATAACATGTCCCTTTATTCATCATGTTTTGTTCACTTGACTAATTTGCGTCTAATCTTTACAAATGTAAATCTTTTCTATTCCACGATAAATTTCTCATATTTTATTTTGAGTACGTTGCATAAAACATGATCAAAAATAGTTCAAACTACCATGATTCAATAGGAAAAACATTAATAAAATGATTATAAATCATATATGGACGCCAAGATGAAGACACGAATAGAAATATAGAATAATTATACATTAAGAAGGATTGAAAAAAAATCATCATTAGTAGTACCTTGTTTTCGTGGTAGTTGAGTTAAGAAATTAATATATTGGTGGGTGGTACCTTTTGCTACATAGTTTGGACGGTGCTTGAAATCAGGGTGCGGGTGTGGTGATGCTGGACAGCAGGCAGGCAGCCCTCAAAACCAACACATGCTTCTTCTTGTTCATTTTATGATAAATAATTATAGTATAATAAAGAGAAAATACTAACTATGTAGTATGAAATTGCATTATGTATTTCGACAAACAGAATTAGAAAGAACTAGTACTCTCTGAAAATTCATTTTGTGTTTTTTTATTTTATTAAACTGAAAGTATAAGTAATACTCACCGTCCCAATTAAGTTAGGGCAAACTTATTGGGTATAGAGATAAAGAAATTATAACGAATAAACTAAATGAAAATAAATTAAAATATGAGAGAGAAAAATATAGAAGAAATAAGCGAACTTTAAATAGGTGATGAAACAAAGTAAGAAAAAGTAATTAAATATTTTATTTTTTATCAAAAAAGAAAATAATTCAACTTTGTTGACATGCCAAAAAAAATTATGACCAGATGGAGTGAGTATTTCCTTTTGTAAAAAAATAATTTTATTTGCAAAAAATTATGAGTTTTAACTAAAAAGAAGAGAGAAGATGAACTAGATAAAATATGCCAGTAAAGGAGGAAAATGGTGAGAAATTTCTATAAATAGATACGTGATTAATTTTAGTTAATGCACCAAATTTAAAAAAAATAAGATTATGAGTAAATAGTTAGAAATCACAAATTTGAGTTCTGTGACTAGTTTTTGTCGGACTAGATGTTTTATGAGAAACGCTAGAATTTTCTGTCTACTAATAATCTACAAAGTTGTACACTTGTACTAGTATTTATGAAGGGCAATGCAGTGAATTGGTAACGGGAAGCTGATTCATGCATTGTCTATATAAGGATAAATTATTTTAGCATGAAATCCATATATGTCCAAATTTATAAGAACGTTCTCTGTATGTTGGGGGTTAGTAATATTTCATGTACACAACGGCGATTTAGCATATTATTTTATTTAATTATTATTATTTCAGAATTTGTGGGTCCCTTTATCGATAATGACTAATGGATGAGTCACATGCCGCTCGACCACACCTCTTAATTTAATAACAACTTACTCATGTATTCTACATATACAAAATACTATGATAATTACTACCGTTCATAAAATTACTCTTATATTTAACCACACGCACATAGTAATATGTATATACTCCCTCCAATCCACAAATAAATATAAGAATTAATTTATACTACTACTTTCATTTTGGAGTAAATATAAGAATTAATGTATACGACTCCTACTACTTTGATTAAGGAAAGGGTGGCCGAGCTAATATATACTCCCCTCGATTCACAAATAAAAGACGCATTTAATCATTTTAGAAAAATTTTACATTCCATTAACTCATTCTTCATATTTTATTATAAATTAATATATAAAAAAATTAACTTCTAGCAATTTTTTTTAATTATTTTTATATAAGGTCAAATAAATTTTTAAATTCGTGTTAAGTTTAAACGCATCTTTTATTTATAAATGGAAGGAGTATTAGTCTAGACTCTAGAGTTATGTTCTTAAAAACCGTTGCATGAATTTCTTTTCTGGTTGTGTGATCTAATATCACGTAGGAAAAGTAGTGTCACAATTATTTGTATGATTGATTATATTTTACGTAGTAAATCTGTTTTGAGATACAATTAGTAAATTTGTCACTTGCAAAACGTTATTCTACGGGAATTATTATATCACTTGTTTTATTTAAATACTCATTATTCTCATTAATTTGATTGAAATATGCAAGCCTTCAAGTTTTATAGCAGCCCGGGAGACTTAATCTCGACTACATTCCTCTACATATACACACACTCAATGACTCAATATATAATTTTTCTCAACATACAAAATAAATATTAGTACCTTTTCAGAAGTACGGCGGAGTATTAAATAGTCATAGAAAAAAGAAAATTACTCCCATTGTCCCACTATAAATGAAACGTTTTTCTTTTTGAGTTGTCCCATTAAAAATGAAACGTTTCTTAAAATAGAAATAATTTTATCTCTACTTTTTCCACTCTCTTACTTCACTCTCTCTTCTTTAACTCACAAAACAACACTACATAAAATCTTGTGCCGAAAAGCAAACATTTCATATATATTGGGACGAAGGGAGTATATGATTAGTTGCTAATATGTCTGTATTTGTTTAGACAATGAATACTGTTAAGTGTTAACTAATCAATCAAAGAATTTAATAGGAGTATAGGAGTTAGAAAAAAAAATGATTGAAACATTCAAAAGAAGCGAACCTATAGAAGTGGACGCAGGAAATAGTACGACTAAGGATATCGATTTAACCATATTAATGTACTGGATGAAGTAACGACTGTCCCTGAAAATTTGTCCTATTTTTCTATATTTGTCCATCTCTCAAAATTTGTCTGATTTTATTTTTTACTATTTTTGGTAGTGAATCTCATATTTCATTAACTCATTCTTACTCATATTTTATTATAAAACTACTCCCCAGTCAATTTTGCGCATCCATTTTATAAAAATGATAAAAAATAATTAAAGTGGAGAAATGGTAAAGTAAAAGAGAGAATAATGTTTAGAAGACTCTTGTCAACATTATTCTCTCTCTTACTTTACCATTTCTCCCCTTTAACTATTTTTTATTATTTTTATAAAATGGGTGCACAAAAATGACCGGGACTCCTAATCGCGGACGGAGGGAGTAATATATAAAAGTAGGACCTACAATCCACTAACATTTTCAACTCACTTTCCATTATATTTCTTAAAACTCGTGTCGGATCAAAGTGGGACAAATTTTGGAGGACAGGGGTAGTAATTTCTAAAACAAAAATATATACTCGTATGATTTTAATAGTTTGAGTCCCTATTTACAACTAAATCTTGTATTTTTGTAAAGATCAAATGACTGTGAGAGATTTCACATAGCACACTTATATCTTATATTCATACTATCTCTTATGCAAGTATAATCAGTCATGTACATATTATGCATATCATATTGTTATAATTACAGTAACTTGGACATCAAAGTCTGAGCAATCCCTGTCAGAAATGATGAACCGACATTAAAATAAAACTTCTTCGTATATCTATATAATTTTGTTTGTAGAATTTTGCTTACTTTAGTCGTAATATCAAAAAAAAAAAAAAATCAACAAGTTTACGCGTGAAATGGAGATAAAATGAATATCTTGATTCATAATCCTAATGATTACAATCTTATGGTTATGACGAAGTTGGATTATTAAGGCCTAAGGGGCAAATAAGTTGAAGGCAACGGCGGATCTAGGGGGCAAGAGGGGGCGATTACCCCTCTATGGCGATCCGCTATCATGGACTTGGATGTGATTTTTCCATTGCCCCCCTTCAATATCTTCCGACGTCGCCCCTTTTCCTCCATTAGCTTTCGTTAAATTTTATTTTACCCCTTCTGTTATAGGATCCTAGATCCGCCTTGAAGCAATGGTTGATTATAATGTTTTTTTAAGAAAGTACAGTATGTTAAATTATCAACACACAAAGTGGAATATCTATTTTATTTTATTATGAAGTAGTATAGTACTCCCTCCGTTCCATAGTAATAGAGTCATTTTGCCATTATGGTACGTTCCTTAGTAATAGAGTCATTTCCTTTTTAACAAAAGTCAACACATTTTTCCACACCTAGCTACTTTACTCTCTCTTACTTAATTATATGTTCATCTCTCTACTTTTTTCATTTTCTACTTTACTCTTTCTTTACTTAACTCACCTAATACAATTTTTCTTAATTTTCGTGCCAAAAAGAAACGTCTCTACTGTTATAGAATGGATGGAGTATATTTTATTTAGTTTTTCACGTGAAAGAGAATGTACATAATGGGAAAAAGAATGTATAAAAATACTTCGAGGATATATTAGTCTAAAAAATTGTTGAAAAAGTTCAAAAGTGTCTCAAATATGCAAAATACACGCAAAGTTTGGCGAGTTTCACGGTAATTTCTTTTCAGAGACTGCAAAATTTCAATCTTAAAAGTTCATGTCGTAGTTTATTCAATGAAAAATTGGGTTAAAGGCCTGACCCAACTAAATCCGTCACAGATCATATTTAAGGACGAATCACAAATTATTCATAGAACTAATCACGTTGGTATTTTCGTTCTCACATTATATTAGGGAGAGAGTATACTAGCGGTAGTAAATAGTACTCCCTCCTTCCTAAAATAAGTGACTTGTATTCCTTTTTGGGGTGTCCCACTATAAGTGACCTATTTCCATTTTTAGTAAAAAGTCATCTCTCTTACTTTATTCTCCACCTACTTTATTCTCTCTTCTCTCCTCTACTTTTCCCTCTCTCATACTTTACTCTCTCCACTTTAACTTATTTAAATACCATTCATTAAATCCCGTGTTCAAAAGAAGTAGGTCACTTATCTTGGAACGGAGGGAGTAAGTGGGGTTAGTATTTAATTAGCACATGAAACAGTTGTTGCAGTCATAATCTGATCTGCCTCGATTAGTGTGCCCACCCCCTAATTTGTTTGAATCCTATATTCATTTCAATTTTATACCTAGCTTCCGAACCTTCCAGAATATATTTATTTTCTTAACTAATTACCTATATATCTGTCATTTAATATCACCCTAATTCCCATGTGTATCCATTTCTAATTATATATCTCCACATTTTTTATGACAAGTAGCACCCAAGCCAAGATCATTTTCAGGTCTCCACAATTTACACCCTCAACAATGCATCATGCTCATTACCTATTTAAAACTATACGTGTATTTTAATTAATTAAAGAGGAACGGGGTGCGGTTTCTGACGCCCCTCATGTGAGTGGGGTTTTAGGGGTTTTTTTTTTTCTTTTTCTAATTTAAAAAAAAAAGGTAGTAAAATTTAAGCAAAAGATAAACTGATGAAAGTTAGAGACTCATCAATTATATATGTATAAATATTGGTGTATATGTACACAGCTCGTATACCAAAATCACTTATGACAACCCTGGAACAGTTGGTAGATTAGATCTCTGCCATTGGTGCTGTGGGCCTATTTCTACGATAATGTAAAATACACATATACGCGTAGTAATATTACTATCACAAAGAGAAAGGAAATCAAGATGAGAAAATCCAATCTGAAACCATTGTTTTTCAAAAGTAAAAAATATAAAAAATTATTAAAATGGTTATTATTCAGAAAATTTAAGTCAGTTGAATATCAAAATATGTTAATAATTACTGCTGTGTTCAAAACAATTTATAAGAGGTTAGAAAATCATAGGAACCAAAAAATTAAGTAATTAAAAATAAGTATGAGAAAATAATTTCTCTAAACAATGTTGGATGACCGAAATCTATCGTATAACATATATAGCGTAGCAACTATTTTGGTTTTTCAGTTCGGTTTGCAAACACCGTTGAATTTAAAGTCATTTCGACACATAAAACATTTGTAGAACACATTTTGGACTTCGTCGGCGACTACTGACAAAAGTTCGAATGCTAAGGTTGATTAAGTAACGTGATTAACAAGTTTAAGTTACGTGATTACTTAACAATTAGCATGTACCGTAGCGGCCCACATAAATTATGTCAAAGCTAATTTAGATGATGCTTTCAACGCGTCAATAAAATAATACTACTAGACTCGAATATCTGACACATAGGGGGCGAAGATTGTTTCAATTATTTCCCAAAAACATAAAAAAATAAACAAGTTGATTTCGCACAAAGGAGGGGAAAAAAGAAAAGAGCACCAACTTTATGATAATTGACATTATTTAAAATAAAAGCATTTGTATATCGGAATAATTTGAGTATATAATTAATTTTCCAATAGTGAACCACTTGGTTATATATATGGCTTTTGGAGTGGGTGAATTAGCCTGTTCCCGATATCGATCATCACTATTTTATTCGACCTAATTCTTCTGCAAATCTTCTGATAAAACTCTCACTCCACTCCCTCTTCTCTTCTCCTTACCCATCCCTCCATTCATTCTTCCCCATAATTCACAACATATTTCCATTTCTTATATATACATTGAGTGAGAGTGATGGACATCGACTTGATGAAGAACGGCGGCGGCGAAGATGAAATGGATTTGATGCTGATGCAGATGGAGAAGCTCCCGGACTTATCGGGGGCCTACGCCGACGTCACCGAGCTTCCCATAATCGACTTCCAAAATCAGGTCAACAACAGCTTTCAAAACCTAAATTCATCTTCCTCTTCTTCCCCGCCGCCGCAGCTGGCGAGCACGATATCGTTTGCGGGGGAGGCGGCGCAGAAGAGGAGCTCGATGGCGGCGATGAGGGAGATGATATTCCGGATAGCGGCAATGCAGCCGATCCACATCGACCCGGAGTCGGTGAGGCCGCCCAAGCGGCGGAACGTCAGGATATCGACGGACCCGCAGAGCGTGGCGGCGCGCCACCGCCGGGAGAGGATCAGCGAGCGGATCAGGATCCTGCAGAGACTGGTTCCCGGCGGGACCAAGATGGACACGGCGTCGATGCTGGATGAGGCCATCCACTACGTCAAATTCTTGAAGAATCAGGTGCAGTCGCTCGAGCGGGTCGCCGCCAATCGCCCCGCCCCGCCTCCCGGGATGGGCTTCCCGGTGCCCATGACGAGCGGGAGCTATTTCGCCGTGCCGGGAAAGGGCTACCATCATCCAACGGCCGCAAACGTTCAGCATCTCTGAGTTTGATTTTAATTTCTAATTAATTTGCTTAATTGTTGTAAAGAAAGAGGCCTCTTTCGGTATGGTTGCCAAATTATGTGTCATGCATGTGAAATAATACTAGTGCAATCTTTGGCATCGACTATTCTATTAATCGGAATTGTAGTATTTTATTGGTGTCTCCTTAAATATAGCAAGGTATGGGGAAATTATGTAGCGAGGAGAAATGAAATGGTGGTTAAGTGGAATCTGATTTTCAGTGTAGTTATCTTTAAGTAGAAAGGAATCGACACTGATTATTAGGCTGGGGTTTTACAGCCCATGTGCAAACTATCTCCAACCAGTATTGTTTATCACGTAACGAAAAATCTATCTAGCTAGAGAGAGAGAGAGGGTGAGGAGAGAGAGAAGCAATCATGGAGTAGCATTAAAAGAGATGAGGAGAGGGACCAGTAGTGCAAAACTTGGTTTGGAGGATTTTTCATTGGCAGAAAAAAGGTCAACTAGGTAGGAAATTATACTCACACACACACACACACACATATATGCTCCTTAAACTGCTAACTTGTAGGTCATGCTATGTATAATTTGAGCAAACTCTGATCAGTTTCTGCCTGCATCGATCACAATTCACACCCATTTCAATTTAGAAATTTATTACTTTGTGACAACGGTTTGACATACTAGAGGCATAATTGCTTTAACTTGAATTGATATGTTGGGAAGACTAGTCTTAGGAAGTTAATTAGTCGATTTAAAATTCTTCGTTCTAAGTCTTGTTCATACGGCAATGTGAAGTTAGCATTGGTAATCTCTTGATTTGTACGAGTTGTTGTGGCATGAATTGTGATATGGTTCTTGAGGCTCGTTACTAATATTGGAAAACAAATGTGTTTGCTTGTTTGAGAGTGAGCAAGACTTATGTTTGGGGATGTAATGTGAATCACCTTTGCATGATTTTCCTCCTTAATTTTATGTAATTGTTTTGTGTATAAATTTATATCACTATCTCATTAGGGTGACCTAAATTTATATGTTAAATAACACCAATATAATGTCTCTATTAATCTAAGTCCGTCTCTCCACGTATGATTGACCAACTGGTGTGCTTTGTGTGAAATGACCTAATGAAGGAATGAATATTTCCGAAATCAAACGTCTCGGGTTAAAAATTCACCAATATATATCTGCAAAAGTGTGAATTTGTATTGCATAAAGTTCCCAATCTTATATGAATCGCAAATTCTATTATCCAAAGAAGTAACTTTACCAAGTGAGCATTGAAAATAAGGGTTACTTGTTCATATCGCAAATTTATAATTAACTAAATAATGCCACCAGTGTTAATATAAAGAATGAACATGGAAGGACTGCGCAACATCCTGCATTGGTTGATGGTAAACTATTAGAGTGGGCAACTACATCTAACAGAGTTGACCGATCAATTAAGAAAAATAGTTCATCAATAGAGATTATGTTTGATGAAAGTTATGAATACCAAGTCCTTGTCACTTTAATAAACAATATGGGACACAAAAATCAAGATTTACTCAGCAACCAGTGAAAGACAATGTGAATGTCACATTACCTTTTAAAGTAGAATAACACGTGGAAAAGATATAACTATAAATGATTATTTATGTCTATTAAAATTATCTTTAATCGTCATTAAAAAAACAAACAAACAAACAAGCAAACATACTATACAAGTGTACAACAGTCGATGATGAGTTGCAAAATGACTAATCTTGTGAGAATATAATATCCTAATTAAAGGATTCGAAAGAAGCAACGATGTATCAAGAATCGTTGAAAAAAATAGAATGTGAAAAATGAAAAGGAACAATAACATAACTTATAATATAATTAACACATTTATATGAATAAATAAAAAAGGATGAATTGATGGAAAAGCTTAGTAATATGGTAATAGTAGCAATAATTGTGTAAATTAGGTGGCATGGGTGTGCCCCATAGTCATAGGAGGAGCTCGTGCGAATATCAATGCCAAAATCTAAATTGCAAGCATCAAAATGCCAAGTGTATGAAAGTGTAAATCATGAGCATTCCACGTGATCGTCTGACATAGTGCGGTGGTATCATACAACCATCACCACAGCCCTCTCACGTGAACTTTCTCCTACGTGTCACTCCACCTCAGCATCTCCATCTCTTAGTCACTACGCTCTTAATCAGGATTTTCAATACTATTACCCATTTACTTCATTTAAGGGCGTTCACAACAGAAGAATGGGGGGAGTCGCGCCAATCTAAGGAAACGCGGTGCGTCTCCCTCCATTATAGGTAGTGGCGTATCTAGAATTTTTGATTTGGTGTTACAAATTGCACGATCCATAGTTATGATATAAATAAAATAACATTGAATATAACAATAATTTAATTAGTAAGAACTTTTTTATATGATCAAGTACGAGTTGTACTACAAATAATATTAGACATAAAATGTTAAAATTGAGAAATTTAATATTAAAAAATAAAACAATAAAAATTTAATAATTTTTTTATTTGAAGTACGAGTTACATTACTTAGAGTATAATATAATAAATAAATAACAAAGCATAATAGGGCAAATCAAAATAATTGAAGCATAGTAACCAATCCTAATAATGTCTAGAGAAAAAAATAGGAGTGCTAATTATTACCTAACTGAAAAATTAATTACTATTAGCATATTACAAAAACAAAAATGTGAGAAGGAGTACAAATAATTGGCTAAGTGCAAAACAAAAATGAAAATGTGAGTACAGAAATTAAAAAGTATTCAAACATAATTAAAAACAATGAAAAGAAGAATAATGACGGAGCAGTTTATAGACAATATCAGTGAGTTTCCACTACCAATGTTTTAAGTAAACTTACACTAAAAATAATACTCCAATATTATACATTTTGGGGATACAGTTATACCCCCTTGTTCCCACTTATATACGCCACTGATTGTAGGTGTCTTGGTCGGGAATGGGGAGGGGTAGCGACGAGTCCGGGGCCAGGGTATGGGCGTCGGGAGACGCACGGCTGCTAGCGACACTGTTGTGAGTGGCAAGGCCGTGCTGGAAAGGGGGGTGGTCTTCGGGGGTGGGTAGGTTTCTCAATTTTATTTTTTGAATTAATTCAAAAATCCTATAAATACACCCTCGTCACCACTTCTTCATTCTTTCACGTCATCTCTGCCGATCCATATCCTTCTCCCTTTCTAACCCATGACCTTTTTAACAATCTCGATCTCCGCTAGGAGATTTAGGATTTGTGATTTTATTTTATTAACTATTCAGTACTTTTGTGTTATATTGCCCCTATTTCAGTTTTAAAAGAAAAAAACGAATAGTGTTTCTTAAATGTTTTACCAACTAAATTGTGTTTTATCAGTCTCATTAGAAATTTTAAGATTTAGTGAAACTTTCATTAATAGGAACATTGAAAGTACTACCTTAGTTCAAAAAGAATAGTCTTAATAGTAAAAGACACAAATTTTAATGCAAAATTAGAAAGTAAAAGAGAAACAATGATACAAATATTTATTAATGAAAAAATTGAGAAAAACTTATGATTAATCGATAGAAGTAGTACATAAATAGCTCAACTTTGAAAATATAAAAATGTGAATTTGATGGATTTGTAAAGATGACTCGAAATCTAAAAAAAAAAAAAGTTGAAATTACTGATAGCTCATGTTTGGTTGGCGGGAAAGTAAAGTTGACAGGGAAAATGATTCCTAGGAAAATGAATCCCGAGAATATGATTCCTAGTAACTTTACTTTCCCGTATTTGGAAAATATCAAGATTTTAAATTTTATAGTATTTGATTTAAAACCAAACTAAAAATATACTTATTATTTTCTATTTATAAAATATAATAATAATATAAAATTTTTAATAAATTATTGATTACAAATGATAATAATTATACTATTATTTTTATCATTATGATGGATAGTTTAATCATATATAAATAATATAATTGTAATTAGTTACATGAAGTATTATATTTATAAATGATTATGATAATAAGTATAATAATAATAATTATATTATTATTATTATTATTATTATTATTATTATTTATGGATATTATAATTAAATAGTTTTATAATATAAATTTCATTATGATTTTTTTGTTTAATTATTAATTCATATAATAATAATATTGTTATATATTATTGCATAAATTATATTTTAATAAAAATTATATACAAATATTATAATAATATAGTTATAATTATGATAATTTAAATTATAGTTATTTATTATGTTGAAATTAAGTATGATTTATAATTTTAAATAATTTTTAAAACATTGTAAATGATGATGATGATGATGATGAAAATAATAATAATAATAATAATAATAATAATAATAATAATAATAATAATAATAATAATAATAATAATAATAATAATAATAATAAAATTGTACTCCCTCCGTCCCAAGGAAGATGACCCCTTCCTTGGGCGGCACGGGATTTTATGCAACTTTATTTTGTGTGTTAAGTGGAGAGAGTAAAGTAAGAGAGAGAGAATAAAGTAGAGATAAAGGGATTTCCATTTTAAGTAATGGGTCATCTTAATTAAGACAAACCAAAAGGGAAAGTGGGTCATCTTCAATTGGACGGAGGGTGTATTAAATATGTAAGAATCCTGAAACTGGGAAAAAGAATACCTATGAAAAGTTAGGATTTTGAATTCTGGAAAGTTGTACTAACTTTCCTTATTCTCGAAATCTGATTACTTTCCCAGTTTGATTAAAAACTGAAACAAACACAGGAATTTAAAATTTAAGGAATCAGATTACTTTCCCATACAGAATCCTGACAACTATGAGTTACTAATGAAATCGTGGATAACTATTGGCAAATACATTATTAAAATACTACTAGCAGATTTACTGCTAGAGTACTACTCCCTCAGTTCCTGAAAAATATGAACTATTTTTTTTAAGTTCGTCACAGAAAAGTATGAACTTTCTAATTTTGAAAACTCTTTTCTCTTTAATGAGATGTGACCAATTCTCTACTAACAATACTTTTAGAACTTTTTTTTTTCTATTTCTTTCTTACTTTATCAATTTTACATTAAAATTCATGATGAACTAAATGTTCATACTCTTTAGAGACGAGGGAGTATTTAGAGACGAGGGAGTATTAAATAGTGGCATTACGATTCTATGCCCTAAATTTGTGATTGTCGTTCTATTACTAAATAATGAATATAAAATTACATGCATATAGCAATTTAAAGACAATTAGAACTCTAAAAATCTCATGATTTCTAAATGGTTGTAGTTAATATGTTAGGAAGAGTTAGCTATTGTTTACAAGTTTACAACTCATATAGTAGATATATAGGCAAACAGGGCAGTGACAAAATGCAAAATCTAAATATTGTACAAACTTCAAATTATGATCTGGATCATAAGAAAATGTCAACAGATGACAAAATAATATCAACGGAAAATATCAATACTTTGTCAACACAACATCAATGTTGACACTATATTAGGGCATCCACAATGAGGCGGACTATACGACGCCCTAAGCCCCGCCCTATGCACCGCCACATCAGCATTTTATCCTCCGTCTCTTCCACCTGCAATGAGGCGGACTATACCTAAGCCCCGCCCTAAGCATTTTACTTATTATTTGAATATTTAAACACCATAAAAATTCATTAATCCTATTTTTTATGTTTGCAAATATATCAATTAGCAAGAATAAAAATATAAAAACACCACAAATTAAAGGCATATCCTATTGTCAGTATTTATTTTTTATTTTTTATATTTTATGCTTGCAAATATGGAAATCGTCGGAATTCATTATTGAATTTAGAGAGAAATTGAGATGGGGAAGAGAGTAAAGTGAAATGTGTGAAATGAAGTAAAAAAATTGGTGATATATATAGAAGAAAATATAAAAAAAAAAAAGAAAAAAAGAAAAAAGAAAAATGTGTCCATAGTCCGCCCTATAGTCCGCCTCCCCTGCAATGGGGCGGACTATAGGCCGGACTATGCAAAAATGTGTGCATAGTCCGCGGACTAAAGAATGGGCTTAGGGCGGGTTGCTGCAATGGAGGACTAAGGGGCGGACGATGTCGTCCGCCCCATTGTGGATGCTCTTAACATATTTTGTTGATGTTATTTTATCACCTGTTGACATTTTTTAACGGTTAAGATCATAGTTTAAAATTTATACAATATTTAGAGTTTGCATTATATTATCCCTTGCAAATATAATCATAAATATTTTATGTTTTTATACCCCTTCTATTTTTCTTTGCGGTCGAAAGCGTGAAGCAATATATAGTTGTTTATCTTTAATTATCGAGATGATCAACTATTTAAAATAGTTAGTTACTAAGATTTGTTTTACATCAACATGATATTTGTTGTGAGATGGGCAAGAATGAAATGTGATATTGAATATTGATTATAAATATTTTATGTTTTTATACCCCTTCTATTTTTCTTTGCGGTCGAAAGCGAGCGTGAAGCAATATATAGTTGTTTATCTTTAATTATCGAGATGATCAACTATTTAAAATAGTTAGTTACTAAGATTTGTTTTACATCAACATGATTTTATTGTGAGATGGGCAAGAATGAAATGTGATATTGAATATTTGTGGGTAGGTTGCTTCCTAATTCTGGACGGGGAGATGGTTATGTTTGTGTCTCAAGAGTCATGCTTCACTTAAAGCTATTTATTCTCCTCACCCAAATCTCAATTAAATATCCAAATAGAAAAACAATGCATATTGTAGAGAAATCAGAAGTGGTCAAACAATACCCATGTGATATTTTCTAGTGTGGCCCCATCTTGATTATTACTACATTTTAATTATACATATATATAGTAGTAGTATAATGTAACATTGGAGCCTCCTTTATTTTAATTTATTTTAATTTGGTTGGAGATGTGCATGTCCTATGTATATAAGGCAGGGTCCTTTACCTCCAAAGTGCATTGAATCCTTCCACCAATAACACATTTCATTTATACACCAATTTCCGGCTTTCCCTAAGGATAATTTTTTTATTCAATTATTTGCAATCTCTGCACCTTCATATTTCACACATACACATTAACTACTTATGTCACGATAAATGAGTTCTTTGAATGTGGTCAATATCGTTTTATTGCTTATAATATATATGGGTGAAAGATCAGAAGAATGGATGAAATTACTGAAAAACTGTGTCATTACAGACTAACAGTTATATGAAATTCCCATTACTATACATGGGTAAAAAATTAAATACAGTAGTATATTTTAGCAAATTTAGGCGGTAAATCGTTTTTCTATTAGTATCACACGATCGAAAAACTATTCACATTCCTAACAAAATCTCATCGAAAAATCTTTTCGTTACTCGAAAACATCCGACTTTGTTGGGCTGAATTGAAGAATAGCTGGTAAGGCTTGCAAGATGGACCTCTCTTTTCTATTACTAACAATATTAGCCCCAAAATCAACATTTAAAATATAAATGGCCCAACTAGTATAAAACCATGAGAGTCCAATAATATATGCACATACATAAATATTTCCAAACTACAGCACCCTGTTTTCATAAGTCAACTTAATTAAATTAGTATGCTGCATGCATACATTCATAAAAGACAAATTATTACTTAATTTAACAAATTTCCAAAAAAGATTAATTTCAGAGTAATATTCAAAAGCAAACTTGGATGAACTATGGTTTGTGTTAATTAAATTAAAAACAAAATATCTTATTTAGAATCTAAGAATTTTAGGGCCAAAAATTTGGGTCGTTACAAAGTAGGAATATCTTTTTGGGATCTTTCTATCTAAATTGTCTTCCTTTAGCGTCCTTAATAGCATTAAAAAATGTCTTATCCAATTTTTTTATCGTAGCCGTAAAGAAATATGGAAGCAAAAATATAGTGGAAGACAAGAGAGTACAGAGAACTGTCAACATTTTATTGCTCTGTAAATTTTGGAGATAAGATAAATGACAGCAACTACAAGTATAAATAGAGAAAATGAATCTCATAAAATTCTAACTAATTAAAACTAAATCAGCTAAATAGAATACCACTAACTAAAACACAGAAACGTAAATCCTAAATAAATGAACAAAACTTGGACTACTTCAACTCACTCGTAAGTTTCACCATTTTTCAATACTCCCCCTTTGTGAAAACTTACTATCAACAACGCCAAGAGCGGCTCAGAATTCTTCAAGTTTAGCTCGGCTAAGTGCCTTCGTAAAAATGTCAGCAACTTGATCTTCACTTCTTATCTTCTGCAAATCGATCTCTTGATCCTTTTCCAGAACAAAATGATGATGTACTTCAATGTGTTTTGTTCGAGCATGGAACACTGGATTTTCAGCAAGCTTAATAGCACTTTCATTATCACAACGAATCAGAACTAGATACTTCAAGTCATAGAAAATTTCTTGGACAAGTCTCTTGAGCCAAACATACTCTTGAACAGCCATAGATGCTGCCACATATTCATCCTCGCAACTTGATAGGGCAACCGTGTTTTGCTTTTTGCTGCACCACGAGATTGCTGCTGATCCCGTATCGAAACAATACCCTGTTGTTGAGTGTCTATCATTTATATCACCAGCTCAATCTGCATCTACAAAACCACTCAATAAGAATGTAGTTCCTTGTTTATAATGCAGTCCAAAATTCAAAGTATTCTTGATATAGCGAAGAATTCGCTTTGCTGCAATCAAATGAGGCTCTCGCGACTCTCCCATAAACTGCCAATCTTTGTCTCGTGTTGAAGAGGTTCTTTATGCAAAAGACAAAGGAAATAGCAAGTTTATAGCTAAATCTCTATCAACTGGGGGTAATTTTTCCAAAGGTGAAGGGCATTCGAAGAAATCTCCTCCAGAATGTTATAGATGTGGAAAGCTCCGACACATTAAGCGCAATTGTCGTGTGAAAGTGAAGTGTGAACGGTGTGGGAAAACTTACCATATTCAACGTAATTGTCGCACAGATTTTGCTAAAGAAGGAGCAAATGTGGCTTACGAGCATGATGAGCATGAACAACCAAAGTGAGATCAGTGCTTATCCATTAAAGATATATGTCAAGATAAGATGTCAAAACCAGTTGCAGATGCTGATACGAGGGTTAATGTCTCTATAGACTACAACTATGAATGGATCATTGATTCGGGATGCTCTCACCATGCAACTGGAAATGATTCTCTACTCTCGTGTGTTCGTCCACACAAACAAAAGAAGGTTATTATGACTGTAGATAATTCACTACACCCAGTATTCAATGAAGGGCAATTCTGCGTCGAGAAGGATGTCTCTCTTGACGATGTTTATCACGTTCCAGGCTTGAAGAATCTAGCATCAGTTTCTCAAATTGTGGATTCTGGGAGGTATATTCTTTTTGGTCCACATTATGTGAAAATTATTTCCAACATCAAACTTCTTGATGCTGATGTTCTTTTTACGGGAAAGAGAAAAGATTCACTTTATGTATTGTCTGAAATGAAGCATATATTGAGAAAACAAGTCAATATGCTAGTGCTACACTTTGGCATGCTCGATTAGGCCATGTTGGTTTTTCAGTTATTGCAGAAAATTTCTGAAAAGAAGCTTCTTGAAGGTGTCCCTCAGTTCAAGAATATTTATCCAGATGTTGTTTTTGAGACCGAGAGACTGAAAGGCTTCGGTGTGATCAATTGAAATATGCAAGACAAGTTTAACCTTAATAGCTATATTCTTTTATATATATATATATATATATATATATATATATAGTTGTGATCAATGTCAAACTCTTCTTAAAGACCGAACTAGAGACCAAATTAGGGCCCTCCATCTTCTTAATCTTGTGGTTAGGATTAATTTACCATTATTTTATTATTTTATCCCTAAAAAACTTGTTGAAGGGTATTTTTGGAAATCACTAATTAACAGACATAAAATACTAAAATACGTGTTTCCTCCATTTTTCTCTCAATTCTTCGATCGTCGATCTCTTATTCAATCTTCATCGATATCCTTCTCGCAATCTCCTTCATCTTCATCGATCTCCTTCTCGCAATCACCTTCATCTTCATCGATCTCCTTCTCGCAATCACCTTATATCTTCATTGATCTCCATCGCCGGACAATTGTGTTGCCAAAATTCACGATCGCCGGACAATGGCCTCAATCGCGATCTGCCTCAGTTTTCGTAATCTTCTAAATCTCATCCATGGAGAATTCCATACGTGAAATGCATCAACATCTCAATGTAGTAGGAGTGACACCAAAAAATTCTGCGGTGGATGTGGAGCTTCAATCTGGATCCGCCGCCGGAGGATTTGCCTCCGCCGGTGAAGTAGTACTACATCGACGACATCAACGGTGGGATTTGGTGAATTCCGTTAGAATTTTTCTATCTCTCTCTGAAATATTAGGGATTTTGTTAGAAATCTTGATTTAGTTTTTTCAATTCGGAATTCTAGTCAAATTGGATGTTATTTTGATACTTGTAAGTTTTTAGTATGAATTCTGAAATCCTAGCCAATTTCGAATTTTGAATCCTAGCCAATTATAGCCAATTCTAAATCTGATATATGTTTTTAATATTGATGAACAATCTTTGTTGAACCTTGTTGGTGAATATTTTTTCGATTTTTTCATGTTTGTTGTAAAAACAAATCTATAATGAAGTAACAGTTTGACTGAATGAAGTAATCCGCAGGTTGAATGAAGCAACGTGAACTTAACTGTGTTTTATGCATAAGTTTGTGTATAGCTTTAGTTAATATGAACCAAATATCTAGTTGAATGAATTAATAACATGTTCAATGAACAAATGTCGGTTAATATGAAATGATAATATAAAGTGTATTGTAAGCATAAGTATGTGATTGGTTGTACTTATGATGAACTAAATTACCTTTTTAAATGAAGTGAATGAACTTAAATTCTGGTTGAATGATGATTTTTGTTGTTATTGTTGTGGTGGATGAGGCTAGCAGGAATGATTTGCAGCAGGAATGATGATTTGCGCAGCTTATTGAAGGTAATATTGATCAAATACGTACATTTAAATATATCATTGCTGAATGGAAAAAGAAGTACTTTGTGAGAGGGTTGTCTTGTCCGTAATTGACGAGAGAAATACGATTTAAAATTTCTATGGCTTGAAAGATGATTTAGAATTTCTATGGTTCGCAAGTCCTATTGAAATAAAAGTCCATCCTCCTAATGTAGCTAGTTCATTGATGCACTTTTTATTAGCACTAAATAGACCTGCAAGTATACAGAGTATATATATAGTATAGCTAAAGGTTAGTACCGGATATCAAACACGGGGAAGACGAACACAAAGTGTCTATCCTCTACTAAGACTAAAATACTATCTGGAAAAACAATTGGGTTTTGAAAACTTTTGAAAAACTAAAAACAATAGAAAGCATAGACCAACTAAACAGCGAATAAAACACAGAGAAAGACGATAGAGATAGGGGAATCCCAGGGATGTGTATTCACAGTTATGGTTATACAAAATTCCAACTACAATACCCTAGCACAGTTTATACTTTGAAATGACGAGTCACCTAGCTTATGCTCATGCGATACAAATGTTGATTACAAGATTAGGGTTGTCAATCCTAACACGTAACTCCAAAAAGCTCCTAAGACCCTTGAAAAGTCTTCACTCTCAATTAACAGTGCCGTTTTAAGGGAAGCTAATTGTAGTGTCTACTAAGTGAATCTAACTCGCTAGAACTCTGCCACAGTTATGAAGCAAGTTATATTAAATCATACACGATTGTGTCACTCAATCATGCAACATCAAAACTACTTAGGGAAGAAACAAAGTAAAAACAAAACGGATATTAGATAGAAAAAGGAATTTGTATAACCAAAGTCGTTACTAACACATCCCTAGAATCCTATGATTTTAGTTACACATAATTGAATAAGCTAAAAACATAGATTGAAGGGAAGACAATTTGAATATAAAACTAAAGCAAATAAAACTCGTGGGTTGAATCCTTGTCGTTCTTGATGTTCTTGAAATCCTTCTCCAACTCCTTGCACCAATGAAGTACTCTAGGTATTGATCTCTATGAGGTATTTTGCAAGTAGAAGTTCTCTCTTTTTTGATGAAGCTTGAGGCCTTATTTATAGGGAAAAGCCATGCCTTGTTGTAGAAGGAAAAAATCTCCAAAATATGGTAAAACTGGGCGCAAATCTAGGGCTTCTCGGATTCGCCGCCTTTCTCCGGCGGTCGCCGGACGAGACATCTCTTCCAAGCACATTTTTCCGAGGCGGACCGCTGCATTGATCTGGCCGCCGGCGGTCGCCGGTCGCCGTCTGACTCCAGATTCCCAAACTTGGCGTTTTGGCTCCCTTTTTCGGCTCATTTATGCACATTTCTCACAAAACACGTCAAAATACCAAAATAGACAAAATATGCAAATAATGGACGTGTAGAGTGACTTTTACATAAAAAAACGGACCAAATAATGGCCTTAAAACAGTGCAAAAAACGAGCGTATCAATTCCCCCAAACTTGCCCCTATATATATTTCTCCTATCTTTACAAAGAAACACGTGGACTCCTTTTATAATGTTCCAGGAGTCACTTAGATACATATAAAACTACCCAACTCTTGACAAAGACACCTATTGAAATGAAAGGAAACATCCCTTCTTACAAAGACACCTATTAAGACGAACAAACATAACTTTTCATTAAGCAACCTTCCATGTAGGCCTTCTCTCTCTAGTGCTCCTGCAAATTACTATGGACTCATCATCATCCTCTTCTTCAAGGACTAACTTGCCCTCAAGTTGGAGTTGCGGAAATCAACTCCGAACTTGATCAACGATCTCCCATGTAGCATCATCTATAGTCAAATGTTTCCTCTTGATCAACACTTGTGCTTGAGGCCTCCCTTTGACCAATATCGAGTGGGTAGCTAACACTTCCTCGAGTTCAATCACTGGGAAACCCTATTTCTATCAATGGCGGCAATGGGACAGATTCCACTTTATCTCCAATACGTCTTCGTAACAAAGAAACATGGAATACCGGATGTACACGACTTGTTGGGGGTAGATCTAACTCGTATGTGACCGACCCTATCCTCTTTGATACCTGAAATGGCCCATAGGATTTATTCGCAAGTTTCTGATGTGTGCATCGAAAGATGGTCTGTTGTCGATAGGGGTGTAACTTGAGGTAGACCCAATCGCCAACAGCAAACTCTTCTGTTCTCTTTCCCTTATCAGCTTGAATTTTCTGTTGTTGTCGTGCCAACTCCAAGTTAGCTTTTAACTCTCTTAATACTTCATCACGAGAACGTAGCTCCACATCAACTTCTTGTAGGAGAGATGATCTTATCTCATAAGGCACTACAATGGGAGGAGCGCGCCCATAGACCGCTTTAAATGGTGTCATCTTAATGGGTCGATGATAAGTAGTATTATACCAGAATTTTGCCCACGACAAATAATTCTCCCATAACCTAGGCCGATCTGCAACAAAGCACCGAAGACATTGCTCCAAACTTCTATTGGTCACTTTCGTTTGTCCGTCAGTTTCTGGGTGATAAACTCATGCGCAATTTGGTTCCCATTTGGTGAAATATTTCTTGCCAAAATCGACTCATGAAAACTTTATCTCGATCAGAAAAAATCGATTGAGGGACACCATGTAGCCTTACTATATTTCGAATGAATGTGTCAGCCACAACTTTTGCAGTAAAAGGGTTAGAGATAGCTATGAAATGGTTGTATTTTGTCAATCGATCGACGACCACCATCACTACATCTTTTCCGGCTGATTTTGGTAATCCCACTACAAAATCCATCGATATATCTGACCATATAGCCTCTGGGACATCCAATGGCTCCAATAACCCTCCTGGTTTGCGAGTGTCTGCCTTGTTGCGTTGGCAAATGTCACACTGTTGTACGTACTTAAGTACTACTGCTTTCAAACCCTTCCAACAAAAATTGTGTGCAATCCGGCTGTAAGTACGCAAGATTCCGAATGACTCCCAATGGTTGAATCATGGAATTCACTAATGATAGCTCGTCGAAGATCATCATTTGCTGGAACCATCACTTTACTATCCTTAAATAGACATCCTTGGTTGAATGTGTAGCGACAATCAGTGTCAACTTCTCTTTATTCAACATCATCCATTAGTTGGCGTACTTCATCATCCAATGTAGAGTGTAGCTGTATTTCTGACCATAAATCAGATTGTGGAACAGATATGGCATTTAGCTCCACTAAATCGCCGCACCGCGATAAGCTATCTGCAGCACTATTATCTCGTCCTGGACGATAGACTATGTCATAGTCATAACCGAGGAGCTTAACGAGCCACTTTTGCTGCTCAAAAGTGGAGATTCTTTGTTCCAAGAGGTATTTTAAACTTCGTTGATCTGTAATGATCCTGAATCGTCTCTCGAGTAGATATGGACGCCAAATTCGGACAGCCTCTAGGATTGCTATCATTTCCTGCTCGTATGTCGACCGCATCCTCTGCTTTTCACTCAATCCCTTACTCAAATATGCTATTGGCATTTTTCCTTGCATTAAGACCGCTCCTACTCCATAACCGCAAGCATCAGTTTCAATGACAAAGTCTTCTTCAAAGTTGGGTAATGCTAGTACCGGCACGGTGGTCATGGCCTTTTTCCAATGCTTCAAATGCTTCGCTTGCAGATTTATCCCAATAGAATGCCCCTTTCTTAAGGAATTGTGTAAGAGGTCGTGCTATGCTCCCATAGTTACGGATGAACCGACGATAGTACCCAGTGAACCCAAGAAATCCACGAAGACTAGTGACTGTTTTAGGCACAGGCCATGATGTCATAGCTTTAATCTTTCTGTCATCAACTCAAATTCCCTGTTCTGATATGTAATGGCCCAAATATTCAAGTTCATGTCGTCCAAACTCACATTTTGAGGGTTTTAATTGAAAATTGTGTTCGCGGAGAATTTGGAATACCTGATCCAAGTGTTGCAGATGATCCTCCCAACTTTTACTGTAAATGAGTATATCATCAAAAAATACTAGAACGAACTTTCGAAGATATTTACGAAATATTTCGTCCATGGCTGATTGGAAAGTTGATGGCGCATTACACAACCCGAAGGGCATGATGACAAACTCGTAATGACCATTATGTACTCGAAATGCAGTTTTCGAAATATCTCCAGCATCCATCCGGATTTGGTGATAGTCTGCCCTTAAATCCATTTTGCTATAATATCTTGCACCGTTGAGTTCATCAAGCATATCCTCAACAGTAGGTAGGGAAAACGATTTTTTACGGCGACGTCATTAAGAGCTCGATTATCCACCCAAAAACGCCATGATCCATCCTTTTTCTTAACTAGCAATACTAGTGATGAAAATGGACTTATACTTGGTCGGATTAGTCCACTTTTCAACATTTCTTTCACTTGTCTTTCGATTTCATCTTTTTGGTAGTGTGCGTACCTATAGGGTGCAACGTTAACCACTGCTTTTTCATCCTTCAAGGTGATTCTGTGATCGTAGATTCTACATGGTGGAAGCCCTCTAGGCTCGCTCATCACATCGCCAAATTGATTTAGTATTCCTTGTATGTCTGTGTGTACCTCCTCTAAGCAGGATTATGTTGATGCAGATTTCATAAGCACAAATACTGATTTCTCGTTGCCTGATTCTTTGGTTAAATCATCCCACTTAATGGATGTGGCCTTCTGCGAAGGAAACAAGCCCCTGATGATGCGCTCAAGTCCTTCTTGTTTAAAGTTCATTGTCATTTCCTGATAATCCGTTAATACTGGTCCAAGACTTTCCAACCAAGGCATGCCCAACACTACGTCTAGATTACAGACATTTAATCCATATAATGTGGTTTGGAAGTAATACATTGAATAGTTATTTTCACGCCTTCAAATCGAAGACTACATGGCATTTTATCTCCATTGGCTACTCGAACATATATTGGAGGAATATGAACCACAGTTAATCGAAGCTTTTCTGCATGTTGTGGGTGAATAAAATTCAGGCTGGATCCGCTGTCGACTAGTAACTGAATTATTTCTTTCTTGATGCTCCCAATCATTCTCATTGACTTTCCTCTATTTTCGCCGCTGAGTGCATTCAATGAGATAGAAGGTTCTCCATTCTCGACCTCCTCATCATATATTGGGTCTGGATCTTCTTCTTCAATTCTATTTTCAATAAGGAAAGCTTGTGCGAGTTTGCACATGTGGCCTCGTGAAAAAGGCTCGTCACAATTGAAGCACTCATTTTTTTCTCGTTTGGCTTGCATTTTTGCCCACGTTAATCGCTTTGTTGGGGTCGAACTTGTTGTGGTTGAAGGTCTACTTGTTGATCCCATATGAGCCGCTGGTGTAGGGGTTGCTATTTTCTGTAGATTATTGGCCGGCAAGCCTCCTGTGCGTCGAGTTTTAGACTATTCGTCAGCGTGCCTCACCAATTCGATAGCTTGTTCTAACGTTTTAGGTTGAAAGAACCGTATCTCTTTAGCAAGGTCGTCTCTGACTCCTGCTATTGCTATAAAGGTGATGGGGTTTGGTGCCCCTTGCACAGCGAAAGACTTGTACAAAACAAATAAATCGGACGTAGGATCTATTTGACCGATTATGCGATTAATCAATTCACATGTTAAACAGATAATTGCATGCTAGAACGCAAATAATTCATGCTCAAAGAAAGTAAATCCTAAAACATGAATTATACGATTTAGAGTTACCGATTTTGATTCTCCAAAGAATCGTCGATTGCTTGCGCCTTCTCCACGATGATCTTCAATACTAGACCACGGATCTTCTCTCTAGTTTCCGAACTGTATCTCGATATCAGGATGGGCTGATCTTATCAAAATACTAGGACTCGAATAAAGAAGACAGAAGAAATCCTTCTCCAATTAGGAGAGAAATTCGAACTCCTCTTGGTAGAGGGAGACGAAAAATATGAGTAATAATAATAATGATTTCTGCTTCTTTATTCTCCTATTTATATTAAGTTCCTTTTTGAGCCCAGACAAGGATCTATGGAAGGTTTTGGATATGGGCTCCCCCAATTAGCTTTTTACTAATTAAATTGAACCCACAATTTAATACAAGCTTATATTGGAATATTACGAGCAGCCACTACAGAAGTAATATTGAACTCTCCCCATCCAAATCCGAAATTACAAGTAATTCGGATTTCCGTTATTTATTATTTATTTCCCGCGCTTAAGATATAAATGTCCATTAATTAATTAATGTCTGCTATGAACTTAATTAATTAATATCTTATTAATTCCAAGAGTGGACTTAGCAAGAAACATTTATTTATTATTCATAGAGTAATAAAACTCCAACTGACCAGTTTTCTGAATAATAAAACCTTGTTCGAGCTCCTCTTGAGGACATTATCAAATGAGACTCACCTCGCGCACGATTCAACATAATAGTAATCATAGCACCGCTAGATATTAATCACCACTACCCAATATATCAGGATTATTGGGTTGCGAAAAACCCGCACCATTTGATAAGTCAAATTAGTGCATAATCAATACCGTACGCTCAATGCTAACATATGTAGATTAAGAAATAGTATTTTATCAAGACCTAGTCTTTCAGTAGATAGCATAAAGACACGTCTTGCTGTTAGATCCGTTCAGTGCTATACTACACCAATGTCATCTTATTTCAGTAAGGCTTAGAAATATGCGGACTGACATTGCAACCTTTCACGATAGGTAGCCAAAGCCTATCTAGGTTGTGAAATTCTTCTTTTTCTTTTGCAAAGCATTGCATAGATCTGACCGTGTTACCTTAAAGTGGACGACGCCCACAACCGGTCTACTAAGCAAAAGACTTAGACTTTGTTACTTCTTATGCATTTCAATGTTTGTAAAACATCTTATAAATGCACAAGCAAACACAATGTAATAATAATAGTGATTCTATTCGTGCGAGACTGCTCGAATAATACTGAATCGGGTTTAAAGTGGATTATAGAGTTTTACGTATACAAGCAAGATTCTATTCGCGCGAAACTTGCTCGAAACATGCTTTTCAGTATACCAAACCTAACAAAAGGTCCCTAGTAGTGCTTTATCTTTCCAATGTGGTACACAATTGACCAGTCGCTCAAATTCCATAAGATAAGAGCGAAAACTACTATTTTGTTTAAGCCTAACTATGGCTTCATCAACTTCTTCCAGTTAAGGTGTACTGAATCTTTGTAGTAAGCCCTTCTCATACATGGACCAAGTAATATGAGTATGTCGTGTACTGAACCATTGCAACCCTTGATTCGCCTCACCGTCAAGATGATAGGAGGCCCACTGTATCCATTTCTTTGTAGGAGTATTTTGAGCACGATAGTATTGCCTTGATCGGTTTAACCACACACGCGGGTCGTCAGTTCCATTGAACTTGGAGAAATCCATGCGAATAGGATTTTTCCACTGTCGATCAGTGTGTGTACTGCTTTCTGAACTTTCAGATTCCGAGCTTTCATCCTCCCATTCGTCTTTTTCCTCGTAATCTCCATGTGAGGATGCAAATGGGTTTTGATATTTTTCTTTCTTTGCTTCCCCATTTTGTGTTTTCAAAATTGATCGCATCTCTTCCATCCCCTCGGACATTGTTTGAACCATCTCCCGTAATTCTGTCGTAGATGATTCAAGTGATTCAAATCTAGCCCGCGTTGCTCCATGGTTGATACAAATAAGATTTTTCCCAAGTTACTATCGTAACGAGGCTCTAGATACCAATTGTTGAGACCGAAAGGCTTCGGTGTGATCAATTGAAATATGCAAGACAAGTTTAGCCTTAATAGCTATATTCTTTTATATATATATATATATATATATATATATATATATATATATATATATATATTTCTCATATCTTTACAATGAAACACGAGAACTCCTTTTATAATGTTCCAAGAGTCACTTGGATACATATGAAACTACCCAACTCTTGACAAAGACACCTATTGAAATGAAAGGACACATCCCTTCTTACAAAGACACCTATTAAGACGAACATACATAACTTTTCATTAAGCAACCTTCCATGTAGGCCTTCTCTCTCTTGTGCTCCTGCGAATTACTACGGACTCATCAGTTGTTTGTTCTGGTTGTCAATATGGAAAAATCACATCGTTTCCCCTTCTTAGATTCAAAGAATCAAGCTTCTTCCGTCCTGCAGCTAATTCACTCGGATCTGATGGGGGCCACAAAAACACCAAGTTATTGTGGCTATCGTTATGTGATGATTATTGTGGATGATTTTTCTCGATTCTCATGGGTCTTCTTCTTAGAACAGAAAAGTGAGGCATTCTCCAAGTTTATTCAATTCAAGGAGCAAGTGGAGAAAGAATTTGGTCAGAAAATTAAGTGTCTGCGCATTGATAATGGAGGTAAATTCATGTCTGATCAGTTTCTTAATTATTTCTAAGAAAATGGTATTCGACGTCAGATGACTTGTCCCGAAACTCCACAACAAAACGGAGTTGCTGAACGTAAATTGGCACATCTTACTTCCATTTGCTTATCATGGATACATGCAAATAACCTTCCAAGAGAGTTATGGGCAGCGACAATTCAGTCTGCGAGTTATGTTGTGAATCTGTTACCTTCGTGGCCAGGTACGGAACCATGCCTCTATGAGCTATTATACCATCATAAGCCAAATGTGAGTCTGTTTCGAGTCTTTGGTTCGATTTGTTATGTCCATGTCTCAAAGTCTAATAGGACTAAGCTTGATTCGAAGGCAAAACGATGTATTTTTGTTGGCTATGACACTCACATGAAAGGATGGAGGTGTATGGATCCAGAAACAAAGAAAGTTGTTGTCTCTCGTGATGTTGTGTTTGATGAAATTTCATCTGATCACATTGGTGCAAATGATAAAAGTATCACGGTTGATCTTCTAACCGTTTGTGGCGTTGCTGAATCAAATGATAAGAGGAGCATCACTACTTCTTTTGGAGAGAATGTTCAGCAATCTGAGACGATAGACGCTGGAGCTCGAAAATCTGACGAACAGAGAAGACCACCTACTCATTTAGCTGACTATGAAGTTGAGGTAAATCTTTCATCAGTGATTTATGCCTTAATTTCTAATGGGAGAATCTTGCTCTGATACCATGTAAAGAAATATGGAAGAAAAAATATAGAGAAAGACAAGAGGGTACAGAGAACCGTAAACTTTTTATTACTCTGTAAATTTTGGAGATAAGATAAATGACTGCAACTACAAGTATAAATAGAGAAAATGAATCTCATAAAATTCTAATTAAAACTAAATCAGCTAAATAGAATAAATGGAATAGAACTTGGACTACTTCAACTCACTCGTAAGTTTTCACTATTTTTCAATAGAAGCGTCTTCAACTTAAACAGCAACGACAAGAATTTATTCTACGGTCTAAACCTTTCATGTAAGACCTTTATCATGGCTTTAATTAATCTCAATCGAGGAAGCTTCGCGTTAATCTGAACGCAAAATAGTTTAATTATCTGACATGCGCCTCTTAACTAAATTAATCAGAAGAATTAAAGCAAACAAGCTAAGTGAGCTGAGTTGGCATGTTATGACTTAGAAATATCTATCCAAAAATGATCAGATTAACACCTACGACTTCTCAGATGTGAATCCACGATTTTCTTATGATTGTGACTGCATCACTCTTTTTTAATGTAACTCATGTATAAAAAGTCCAATCTACCATTACCAACAACGCAGTGTTTGCTTCCAAGCTACAACAAAACAATGGCATTAGCTGATAATGATGAAGACAACTACTTCTCGGAAAAATATCTGTTTCTGAAAGCAGAAGTTGCAAGCTGGATTGATTGCCTAAGAATTCTACATTCAAAAGATTTAGAGAAGAGAGATTTCTGCAACACTGAGATAGGAGGGGAAGTCACCGGATCTCGATACAGATGGATTGTTTTCATCTCTGTGCTGCTCCAGAAAGCCCTTCTCTACATCAAGACTCCCATGGCCGCCCTTGGCGCCGCGATCGAGCTATGCCTCAACTATCCTGCCTTCAATCACCACTTGCTCTTCAACATTTTCACAGGTTTCTAATTTTAATTTAATACCTAACTAGCTATTTTTATTTATTTACGTAATTAATGAAATATGTAGGGAGATTGGTGAAACCGGATAGAGCATCGCCCAAGTTTACGTCGATGGTTGGAAATATTGACAGGAGATGGGATTTGAGGAGACATTATTATGGAAACAAAGCTGCACCATCCATCTCAATAATGGCTTCTAAATTGTCGTATGAAAATGAGTCATTTGCTCGAAATGTTGTCACGCATCATTGGCAGGTAAAAACTGGTCACGATTTCATATCTTCTGGGAGACTATAGTTTAATTAAATTAATCCCTTGTTAATTATCTGTCTCCTTGTTTTTTATTTGATTTGGTGCAGATGGAATTTATTGGTTTCTTCGAGTTTTGGAATGGTAAGAAAATTAGTTGCCAAGTTAAATAAAGTGAACTATTAGTAGTGTTTAATGCTAAAGGTGAAGTTGATTACCCACTATAAATTGGGCATTAAATCCTTGATGTTTTATACGTGCAGTAAACAAATGCATGCTCGTTAAGTGCGTAATTAGTAATTAGACTCCATATGCATGATCTACCGACTTGTAGATGAAAGAAACACTTTATCTATTAATGGTATAATGCGACATCCTCTAATAATAATTCAATTACTACGAATTAATTTGGTAGGTTTTATTGATACTTTGAATTTTGAAACAACTAATTGGTTTTTTTCTTGCCCATTCGAATAAACCATAGTGTTTGTGCCTTTTCCAATAAAACATTTCAACTACTATGATAAACAAATACTACTACTATTATAATTTGGTGTTTGCTTTGCCTACTACTTGGACATATAGTTGCTTGTACGTTTCGCAAATTAATATAGTCGCACTTAAAATAATTACATGTATATATCGATCCAATTCAGATGATATGTGCTTGCTTCACTAACAATTTTTGGTTGTTGGATTCATGTAAAACAATTTTAAGTATAATGTAATGAAAAGAACATTTCGGATTTAGATCTTTTCAAATCTGAACCACATTTTATATGCTAACTATGACTAATTCTGGAACACGCTAAAATTTGAAGATCTAACCTCTATCAAATGCACATGTGGCATTCCGTATTTTCTAAAACGAATTTCTTTATAATGCAAATGAATCTGTATTTATTGAAATTCTTTTTTGCATATTTTGCAAAACTAAACTGTATTTTATTCAATATGAAATGAATCAGTACATACAACGTAACCAAACAGATTTTGCCTGAACTGAAAATGTGATAGTGTATAATTAATGTTGCCAAAAGTACCCTTATCATAGATCAGCATTCAAGTGGAGTATAGATTATGTGTATGTTTTAATCAGCTCTGCCATTAAAATTGTAGATTATGTGTAGGTTTTCCTATAAATTTGTGATATTTGCAGATTTTCAAGAAGCGAAGTCAACATATGCAACCATGCTCCGAGACAAAAACCGAATCGTGATAGCATTCAGAGGCACGGAGCCATTCGACGCCGATGCATGGCGAACCGACGTAGACGTCTCATGGTACGACATCCCCAGCGCCGGCAAAATCCATGGCGGCTTCATGAAAGCCCTCGGCCTCCAGAAATCCACCGGCTGGCCCAAACACGCCCCATCGCCCCCTAAATCATTCGCCTACTACACGCTCCGAGAGAGGCTCAAAACCCTAATCCAAGAAAACGGGGAAGCCAAATTCATATTAACCGGCCACAGCCTCGGAGGGGCATTAGCCATTTTGTTTGTCGGAATTCTGGCCATGCACGAGGATGAATATTTGCTGAGGAGGTTGGAAGGAGTGTACACATTTGGGCAGCCTAAGGTGGGGAATGAGCAATTTGGGGAGTACATGAAGCAAAAACTGAAGTTGTATGATATAAAGTACTTTAGGTATGTGTATTGCAATGATGTGGTGCCTAGATTGCCTTATGATGAGAAAGCATTCTTGTTCAAGCATTTTGGGAGTTGTTTATACTTCAATAGCTGCTACAAGGGCAAGGTGAAGACTAATACTCATGAGCTATATTTTCTTGGCATTTCAATCTGATATAAGTTTTGTGTTTATGACGATCGCAGGTTCTTGAAGATGAGGCCGACAATAACTACTTCTCGTTGCTGTACGTTGTACCCAAGGTTTTGAACGCGGTTTACGAGCTTGTAAGGGGTTTCATATTACCTTGGATAAAGGGGGAGGAGTATAGAGAAGGATGGTTTATGACATTGTTTAGGCTAACAGCCTTGATTACCCCAGGTTTAACCAATCATTTTCCACTAGATTATGATAATGCCACTAGATTACAAAAACCTGGGCTTGTTCAATTAAACTAAACTCAAATAGTCCAATACAAAAAATGAAATTATGTACTAGTGTGTTATTCATCAATAAATATTACTCCTTTTGACAATGGATGCATTGTAAATTCAGGATACTATACATACAATCATACAAGACAAGCTTACCACATCAACTTGTGCAGCTTCAGTTCCAGTAACAAATATATTTCCAAAGCCGAATCGACTCCAGCCAGAGCATCCTTTCGTCTGCACCAAGATCGAAAAAAAATTAATTTTAAGCAAAAATACTTGTAACACGTCACAGAATTCGTATAATATACTTGAGAAACTTGCAATTGCATCGATGGTCAGTTTATAAGGGAGTTGGATCAAAACTATATTCTTCTATCTATATAATCTGAATCAAAAATATTACCTGAGATTATCACTTTCATTAAAAGGCATGAGAAGTGAAGCAGCCACTCAATGAACTAATTGGTCGAGTCCTTCGAAAGGATAATTCTCTCTCAGAGGTTCTCACCATTTGGCTGGTGGTCTGGCTGACCATCACCGAACCACTCATTTCCTGGGCCTTCTTTTGCACGGATCTCAGTTTCTTCATTATTTTGTCAACGGATGATGACCTCTTCTTTTCCAATTTCATCTAATCCATTCAAATCTTTACCATCAGTCATAATCTAATCCATTCTTCATAACATTGGCGTGAACTTTGAACATGCACAATACACACACCATCACTATAGCCATAATGAATGGAAGCATTATTGTGATCATCAAACGAGCAAGAAAAAATGGAAAGTACGTACCTCGGCTTTTGCTTTCTGTAAATTCTCCCATGCAGTAATTTTAGCTTCCTCCCTCTGAATCCTGAAACAGGGTAGTAATTCAGTTGAATGGCTGAGAATACATTTTATCTATGTTGGCATTGACCTTCAATTCCTCTATCGGCAGCATAATCATGTTCAAAGTAAAAAGGTAAATTAACTAGGTGAAAGAAAAAAGAAGTTGAAGCAAATTAAGGGAATGAAAAAACAAGAATTATTGCATCTTAATGAAAAGAGAAAGCATGGAAAATATTTGAATTGGGATAAAATCATGAGCAACACAGGAAATAAGCACTCAACCATTTCCTTATCACTCCACAACAACCATTTTGTCAGATTTTTAACTTCAATTTCAGCTAGTCTCATGACTTTTTTGTTTTCTTATAGGTTCAATGTTGAGTTCTTGATTTCTAGTTGCCTGCATGTATCATGTATGTGCCCATTAAACCCATATGTAGACAACTAGATTATAACAAGAAAATTGGTTAAATAGAAATTACTTTAAAATACTCTTGGACGTCTCGGTCAAAACTTCCCAACTAGAAGAATGATAGTTCACAGCTTTTCTTTTCCAGTCATCAGCATTCTGACTGCCTCTTCCTGGATTTGTACCCCTATTCTTTTTGGACCACCTTATCACGGTGACATCTTCATCAACTAGCACATCCCTCATTTCTGGTTTGGAGGAATGCATACTCTTTGATCCTACAATAGGTAGAATCGTTGGAGTAGCTAGAGAGAACGAAGAGTCTCTTCCGGGCGAGGAATGCTTGCTGCTCTCAGAACTCATCTGAGTCGCCATATCCCTCCTTGAAACAGCACGAGATATGCTGTTAGGCGCATCCTCAGCCACGTCATATTTAACATCTGTATCAATATAACAACAAGAAACAACTACACAATCAATACAATACTATGTAATCAATCTTATTTTCTCGAAGCTATAAAATGAATTTAGGCTTATCCACATGGCTCTTAGTGTTAACTAAATATTTCACATGATCCCACCAAATCAGAAACACATGAGTCGATGATGCGAAGAAAAACAAAGGCAACACCATACCCTGGGATCCCGGCAATGATGACTGGCTTATCATCTCAGAACATCCATGCATACTAATTGACCTCGCCATGCAAGGCTCTATGCCATTGAGAAAGTTCCATGTGCCCTCATAGCCTCTGTATCGAATAGACAGCCATTACTCCAGCAGAAAAAGGTGAATTCGCGGTTAGTTTCTCAGCACGGCTGCCTTCAAACATGGGCATGGCAGGCGAAAACATTTGATAATAAGCAGCCCCTGGATGCCCGAGGGGGCCGCTCTTTGACTTGGGCCGCTTCTGTGCCTGTTGCTGTGAGGTTCTCATAGCACCATCTCCCGACACAGGGCTAACTAACCACCTTTCTGCATCTTCCCATTTGGAAGGCAAAGTCCTCCCATTATTGAAAGGCAACAATGCAGTGCTCACATTCCTCCTGTTTGCATTTGTGAGCGGTGGAATGCGCTCAGAACTCCACCCTTTATGAATCCCCATGCTCGTGTGTCGATAAGCAGGTCTTCAATTGTCCGCTTTTTTCAACCGAACTTCAGATCTCAACTTTCTGTCTTGACACTCTAAACAAATACACCCCCACCAACAGAAAGACAAATCATCAGAAGTTACATAGGGGTTGTTAAACATAAGAAACCAAGTGCTGATTACCTGTAAGGAATTTCTTGCAGAATCTGTGGCTACATTTTCATCTTTGTGGTCTCACACCTACTGCTATCTAGTTTTTGAACTAATAGAAAGTAGTCCTATTGAATGAAAAAAGACAGCATTTTGGAGTAGGATTCAAAATTTGGTAAATTTGCTATTCAACTAAAGAAAAAGGCGCAAAGTACCTTTGGATTTATCCTTACTATTCATGTGAACTGTTATGGATTTGTCCGGCCCTGACAAATGCTGTTTCAAATTAAAGAGTTAAACTTTCCAAAAGCGCCTACATTTGGCAAGTAGAATCCATCAGATCAAAATTATGTGCGAAAACCACAATTATTATTTGAATTGTGAGGCACAAGTAAGGCAGCAAATTAAGATACATTTAGTGTGTGTTAAAAATGAAGCGGCATTACTTGAGAAAGAAGAAAGGAAACAGAGTGTTGATGAGGAACATCTGAACTTGATTCGGCAGCGAGAATCACGGAATCCGGACTTAAATCACGGTCCCGACCTAAAATCTTGAAAATCCAGGTCCGGCATTCTTAGTGGCGAAGAGAGATGAAAAGGGGTTGAAAACTTTCTGGCCAATGGATATACGTTGAAAACGGTGCATCATAATGGGATTTACAAAGCTTGAACAGCCCTGTTGATCTCTCTCTCTTGTCTTGCTCTAATTTTGACTCCATGGTATATTTTGGTGACCAATTCTCTGATTAATTGGACGTGTTTTTTGTTTTTTTTCATTTTTTTTTTTTTTTGTTATGTTCATTTTTGTGATTTTACTTAATTTGTCTGATTCATGAAATGATACTTTACACATGTTTGTGAGAGATTTTGAAAAAACGACTCAATTCGCAGGGCATATTGAATTTTAAATTTTTGAATATTTATCTATTTTCTCTTCTTTTTCTTATTATTTGTATCAGAATATTTATTATTGGCCAAATTATCCCAAATATATTTTGTGATATTTTTTACTCCAATATTTTCACCAATTATGCAAATCCTTGCTACTCCACCCTCCTCCTCCCATTCGCTACGAGAGATTTCGGAATAGGAAAATGCTATGCAGTCACATATGGCTAGCTACACAATGACATTTTTGTAAATAATTATAAAAGTTAATGCAATAAATTAATAGAAATAGTTAGTGCTAAGGTGAATTTACGTACTAACCCTTTCCCACCATTTTGAAAAATATTAGTACGAGTAATATCTTTTAATTACTTCAAATTTACATATACGTTCTCTCTCTATAATAATTACAATTATCTTTTCCAAGAAAATTAATAATAATACATTAAATTGTGCACAAATTTTCAACACGTTAAAACAAATAAAATGTATGGATATATTGGGAAATAAATCATACCATACCTATTAAAATATATCGTCATATATCATAAATAAATTATACTAATAAGTATGAACTCTTGCATATAGTAAATACTCCATTTTATGATCAAGCTTCGTTCCATCATAATTGAGGTAGAGTTTTTCGGTACGGAGTTTAAGAAATTTATATTTAGTGTTTTAACTAGATAGATAAAAGAAGTAAGAGAAAAAAAAATAGAGATGATAGACTATAAAGTGAATAAAGTAGAGAGAATAAAGTATAATCGAATAAAGTTAGAGTCAAAAAAATGTTTATTATTACTCCCTCCGTCCCGCTTTAGGAGTCCCGGTTGATCAATTTTGGACGTCCCGCTTTAGGAGTCTCGGTTGAGATAAATTAATAAAAAATGCCTACAAAATGTTAAAAGTGGGTCTCAATATCCACTACAACTAATAAAAAAGTGTTAAAGTGGATCTCAACATCCACTATAACATTTATTTATTGGACACTCAATTAAAAGTGGGTCCCAACATCCACTACAATATTTATTTAATACACTCAAACACTTTTTTCTTAAAACATGTGTCTGACTCAACCGGGACTCCTAAAGCGGGACGGAGAGAGTACTATATATGAAAATGACTTAACTATAAAAAATTTTAAAAAATGGAAGAATGACTCAACTATAAGCGGATGGAGGGAGTATTAATTAATCTACACAATGATGTTACTCCTAGCTATTCTAATTTGTTAGTCATTTTCCATCTATGTGCAATGTTATACAATATATAATTATATTGCATATCACATAAATTACTTATAAATTATAATTGTATCATATAATCAAAAGTGTAATTTCATTCACACGTGTATCATATTAATAATATAAACAACTGTATATTTAAGATACTGCTATAATCCCACAATATATTATACTAGAGTAAGAGGGACAAAGAGAACCATAATTAAAGTAACGTTAGTAGTAAGAGGGATAAAGAGATTTATTACACAGTTGGTCCGGCCAAAGAAGCAGAGCTTCTGGTGCTCACTGCTAATTATGGCGAGGCTGTAGGGATTGTTTTCTTCCTCCTTCACACAGAGACACACTCGAAGCTCCTAAGCAAAAAGAAACAGTCGAGGCCTAGTTATTGTTCCTCCAACTCCCACGCTGCTTCCCACCAATTTTCGATTAAGGTTTTCTTTTTCAGACAAGAAGAATACTACACGCTATCCCTTTTTTTTTTTTTTCTCTGAATGCCATTTTTCGCCGAGTCTCAAATTTTGTGCCCAACGTTTGATATTTGTTCATTTTCTAGTGTAACTATTATTGGACTGTGGAGTGCACGCCATGTGTTCGATAATTTGCTTACTCGACCTCAATTTGCTTTTCTTCTCGCCATTATAGAGGATTTTGTGATTTGTTGGCTGCTAACTGCCTTTCACTTTGATCATTTGGCTGTTCCCTTCTTTGGTGTTTGACGCTTGGTTTTACTTTATTTACAGATTTGGTAATTTAGCAGGTTTTGGTTTACTCTGTTGATTGGGATTCAAGTTGTAAAGCAATGGCTTTCAGCATAGTAAATCATCAAGCATTGATTTCTGCAGTCAATATTACTTCTTCCCGTTCTCCTTCTACACGGGCCAAGATATCAACTCCGGTTTCATGTGCGAGGTTTCCTTCACAAGCTCTCAATCACATAGTTAAACGCTTCTCGTGCAATGCCGCATCGAGTAGTTCCGATCAAAATCCTAAATCGGAGCACAGACGGAAAAAGGCGCCCCAGACATCTAAAGAGCGGAAAAGCGAAGGTGAGAATCCAGAGGGTTCATATCCTGGAATCATCCCAAAAAAGCCAAGGCGCGGTCGTAGGAGTGAAGCAGCAGCTGTTGAGGATTACATACGGGGCTCACTTGAACAGACGCTGGAGTCGATACGCAAGAAGAATCCAGAAGTTCTAGAAAATATGGAAAACTTCATGAAGGAGAAAGCTGCATCTGATGATGACAGCTCAGATGATCAGGACGTTGTCGATGTAGGCGAAAAGGATATGGTGGTTGAGGAGGAGGATCTGGATTGGCCACTGGATACCGAGGTGGGATGGGGGATCAGAGCCTCCGAGTATTTTGATCAACACTCGATAAAGAATGTGGTAGGCGAAGATGGCACAGAGATCGACTGGGAGGGCGAGATTGATTATGGATTGGTGAAAGAGATCAACTGTCTTGAGTGGGAGAGCTTTGCTTTCCATCCCAGCCCTCTCATCGTCCTTTTCTTCGAGAGATACAACAGGCAAGGACACAATACATGATTGATACTTATCGTTAGGACTTCTGCAATTCATACCCTTTTCAATTGAACATGAATTCAGCAAGTTTCTAGAAATTATCAAGGGATTTAGGATCATCGCAAAGTCCCAAATTATCTTTGTAAACAAATGATTAGCATTTATCTATCTAGGATAGTTTGAAACTTGAGATGTGTTCATGAATGCTTGTTTCTATTTCAGGGCCAGTGATAACTGGATGGTCTTGAAGGAGTTGGAAAAAGCAGCAGAGGTTTACTGGAAAGCTAAAGACCGATTACCTCCTCGAGTTAGTGAAATTTCTCCATTGCCTCATTGATTTTCTTTTATACATATCTCTTATGGTGGATATACCTTTCATGTATGATATGAACTCAATTTAAATATGCAGACAGTGAAGGTGGATAAAAATATCGAGAAAGATTTAGCATATGCACTCAAAGCTGAAGAATGCCCACAGTTACTCTTCTTACGCGGAAACAAGATATTATATAGAGAGAAAGGTAAAGTCATATTGTTCCTCTATATTTGTATGTATGAATGAGCTTTCTTGATTTCTTTCATTAAGGGTTGGGATTTGCCATGATCTGCAGAGTTTAGGTCAGCAGATGAGCTGGTTCAGATAATTGCGTATTTTTACTATAATGCGAAAAGGCCTTCTTGCATCAATGATGAAGCCCTCTCTTCACAATCACCGCGTTAGTTGAGGTAACTACTTTCTTCTACAGATGATGAGTATCTATAATTTCCGAGCTTAAGAGGAACGAACATTTGTTTATATATGTTGCAATATTATGTACATTAAACTTATTAGCAGGCTTGATGCTTTACTATGTAGGTGGAGAACATGGAAACTAAACATCTCTTAATTAGAGTAGTTGTTTTCTGTTGAATAATAAGTGCTATGGTCTCAGATGGTTTAGTGTACTTTTTGTTGCTCTTTATTTGTGTTTCAACTTTCAACGGTCTTATCATTATCAAGATTGCCGACAAAAATTCTTTAATGCTGCGTGTATTTTCTCTACGGAATAATGGTCCAACATTTTTTGTTACAAACTAGGTCAGAAAGCTATCCTTGTTAACGATTGCATATCTATAATCAACATATATATTCAAAATTAATTTACTTGGAAAGTTCCACTTGAGAGATATTCAAAGCCTCGTTCAGATCATTGTATAATTAGCCGGCATAGATTGACTGTGTATGGAAGTTAGTACTGTATTATTCAAGTAAAAAAATTACTTCAATAATAACGCCAAAGAATTTACTTAAAAAGTTTAAAAGACCCTCTTCCACCTCAATTGAGATGATACTCTGATAGTAATAAATTAATCGTAATAATATTTGTGGAAAATAATCTCGAATAATCAAGCACTGGGCCTTAGAGAGAGAAGAGTATCCACAAAATCATCCAAGGCTTTAAGCGAAGACCCCTTACGCCCATCTTCCTCGGTCAAGGCAGCTCTGATCAACTCTCCGACCGCCACCGCTCTCTTCCTCATCGCCACCGCTTTACTTCCTCCGTCCATCACCTCCTCAATCACTCTCTTCACATCATCTCTACTAATCTGGCTCTCCACGCCCCTCGTCATCTCCACGCATACCCCCATCTCCTCCACCAGCATCTTCGCATTGTACCCCTGCTCCGCTGCAAGCGGCCACCCGATGATCGGCACGCCCTGGCTCAAGCTCTCCACCACCGAGTTCCATCCGCAGTGGCTCACAAATGCCCCCGTTGATTGGTGGCAGAGTATCTCCAGCTGTGGTGCCCATGCTCGCACCACCAGCCCCTGCCCTCGCTCCTCGAACCCTTCGGGTAGCCACTCGGGCTTGAACTCGTCCCTCGAGTTGAAGCCCGCGGGCGGCCTGATCGACCAGATGAACGGCCGCCCGCTGTCCTCCAACCCCAACGCCAGCGCCATCATCTGATTCTGGCTCACCGTGTTCTGTGATCCGAAGCTGATATAGACAACAGAGTTCTCCGGGTGGGAATCCAGCCACTCCAGGCACTTCTCCGGTGAGATCCCGGGCTCTCTCCCGGCGTGTTTGGCGATCACGCGCGACGGCTTGTTCCGGTCCAGCATCCCCTGCGGCAGGAGCGGGCCTATGCACCAGACGGGGCGTTTCGTGTAATTGGAGAAGAGATCCAACCCTAGCGGCTCGATCTCCGCGGCCGTGGAGCACAGCCACCCGAAGGAGGTCAGCGAGTGCGCAATCTGCGGCTGGAAGAATCTCGACCACTGGTCGCTCCCGTCCGCGTCTCTCAGGAAGCGGTGCAGCTGAGAGACGTGGAAGGGGAGAGAGTTGGGGAATCCAGGGAGAGAGAAGCTGCCGTCGGCAGCAGCGCTGCGGTGGGGGAGGTTCTGCCACATGGACATATAGGCGGCGGTGCCATACGCGCCGCCGGTGGTGAAGGCGACGCTGACGGTGGAAGACGATATGGCGACCTCGTTAGCCCACCCCATGAAGACGTCGGAGATTATGCAGAGCGGAGGGGCGCCGTCCGTGGCGGTTATATCGCGGATTAACGCGCGGAAGGGTGCGTCAAGGGAGGCGGAGGCGTGGAAGAGGTTGACGATGAGGTTGAGGGGCAGGGCCTCGGTGTTCTCTGTTTTCGGGGGGAGGCCGTGATCGGCCGCGTTGAGAGGGAGCTCGGAGAAGTGGATTTGGGGTGAGTGGTTGGACGCGGCGGTTCGGAGGTAGCGGATGTTGAGAGGGGTGGTGGCGATGGTGATTTTGAAGGGGAAGCGTTGGGTGATTTGATTGGCTAAGGCTAAGAATGGGATGAGATGGCCTTGTGCCATGAACGGCAGCATTACTATGTGCTGCTCTTTTGCAACTCCCATTTTCTGTGTTTGTTACTACAGATTTCACCACCAACTACAGTTTTATGCAACAACAGAGATTGGTTACCTATCTCTCTCAACTAGATGATGAAAACAAGAAAGTTTGTTAGACAATGCATTAATGATGCGAATGCTACTACTGGCCGGTCCATATCCATTAGTGCATTTTTTTATAGGTTCTCAATGTTATGGTTAGCTGTATCCATATTTTGGGGAAAGGAAAGTAATGTGTTGATCAGTGTCCCAAGAATATGGAAACACACTTTATTCTTGTTTGGTAGCACAAGTTGATAATGAGATGGATAGTGCGCAATGACCATTGTAGCCACAATTTCACAAATTTAAAAAGACCTAATTTCGCCACGACACCAACTCATCCCCACCACACTTGCCATTTTTAGCCTTAGACGTATTGTGTAGACAGGACGTTTTCTTGTGATGCTCAAATTAAACTATTTTTGAGTAAGGTAATTGTTGAAGAAGACGCATGCATGGATATTATAATCAAAACCCCATACCCTTCCTCCTTGATATTACTATGATTATGCACATGAAAAGAACCAAAACCGGCATTTCTTATCTCAAAAAGTCCAAAAATATTGATACGGCTTCAATAAAGCAAAAGGTCCAATAAACAAATAGAACCGACCAAAACGCTACTCCTAAATCATCCAATTGTCGAATGATAATAACAGGGTCTTCGTCGAGTTAATATGTATATATACCTAACGATTCATTATATGTTTAGACTAGTATAGTAATATTATAAAGGGATAAGATCAAATACTAACTACTCCTTTTGTTCCTAAGTAAGTTGTTTCTTTTTCGACCGTTATTTTGTAAAAATGATAGGAATAAATTAAAATGGAAAGAAAGTAAAGTAATAAACAGAATAATATAGAAAAGAGTTGTATCTACATTCTCTTACTTACTTTACTTTCTCTCCACTATAACTACTTATTATCATTTTCGCAAAACAACAGTCGAATAGAAACGTCTCACTTATAGTGGGACGGAGAGAGTATTTGCTAATTGCTTATTACTATCCATTAGTGGTATTTAGTGGTGTCATGTGGAAATTTATTTTATATTAATTAATTTGAAAATGACTTTTTAGTCATTTTTTATACTATATGACCGTTTTTTGTGATTCTCATGATGCGACAGGGTCCTGTAAACATGTCAACACAATGATTTTAATATGTAAACTAAATCTGATTGACATTGTACATGCATTAGACTGACATTATGTATACTACGTGTTGACATTAATATGATTATCGATAATATTAAAAATTCAAATAGAATTATCAAATTTTATTATTCGAACATATGCAAATATGATCTTATTAGAATCATTATGAAATTATCTTTAATTTGATTTTTTATGTGAAAAAAAATTTTAAATCAAAATAGTTATATAAGTTCGAAGTTTTGATATTTTAAAAGTTAGTTATAACTAACAAAATCCAATTTCCATTGATACCCATATCGTTACAATAGTTAGTTGACATCACGTATACCATAATTGACATTGTTATATCAGCTAGTTGACATCGCATGAAAATTGATCTTGGCCATTTGTTTTCAGAACGGATGGACTAGATTTAGTTTGCTGCCTAATAAGGATCCTGTATAAATATATATCGGGTTGTCGTGAATCCTAATCATATATCAAAACTAAGGTCCAACATGATTTATTAGATCGGAAAATGGACGACGCTAATTTGATTTATTACTTCCTCCATGAATATGTATCCCGCTTTGAATAGTTAAGTGAAGAAATGGTTAAAAGATGGAGGGTTGCAAGTGTTGTCTCTTTATTAAAAGCGAGTAAAAAGTGGTGCGAAAATCATGAAGAGTAAAGGCCAAATGTGGTCCCAAACATATGGCCGTTTTACGAATTTGATCCTGAACATTATCTTTTTTATTGTTGAGTCCCTCACAAATAAACTCAGACCAGAATCAGTCCAAAATTGATGGCGCCGTTAATAAATAACGATGATTGCCTTGTAATCCGAATTTGACCAAATTAAATTACTAATTGTAATTAGTTACACCTAATTAAATTCCTTAATTTCTATTAGCAAAAAGTGGAAGCAACATACAGAAAATATATTAAAACAATGCAAAAAAAAAACTTTTTCAAAATCAAACACACAACACTTAGGCAAAACAAACAAACAACACTTAAAATCACATTTAGAAAAAAAGGAATTCGAAGCATCGCTCATCGTTCTTCTTCTCAAGCAAACTTCGCTGAAACCCTACCCTATTCTTCGAAACGGCGAACTCACAACAGCACACCAGAAAAAGAGGCGTATAAACCCAAGGTCTCGACTGTACAAACCCTGAATGTGGAGGAGGAAGGTTGTTTCTTCAGGTGCTGATCCTTCGACGGCGACAGTAAACACACCCCAATCCCCGCCACCTCAAAACCCTTCGCAACCCATGCCACCTCAAAACCCTCTTGTACGAGCTCCGCCTAAAAATCAGCCGCGTTCGACCCGTGAAGGTAAAATTTTTATCTCTGTTTCTGATTTTTTATTGAATATGGTTGGGGTTATGAGAAATGTACGATGTTTTATTTATTAGGGTTAGGTCTGTTGGGTCGATTAACGTATGTGACGGATTTCTTAGTAATTTTTTGGGGAAACATATCGAATATTGTTTGTTGTTTGGTTGTGGTCCCAAATATGACTACAGATATTGTGATTGAGTTAGGGTAGATTAAAGTATGAGTTATTGGTGTCGTGTGGATCGTGTGTGTCCAGAAAAGTGCATTGATGTTTTGTTTTTGCTGTATTTTTTTGTGTTTGGCCGGATTTTGTTCTTTATGAGCATGTAGGGTATGTTCCATTTTTTTTTTGGGTTTGTGTGCTCTGCCTTATATTTTATTGTGAATGTTTTTGTGTTGGGGGACAAGCAAGTTGGTTGGGACCAAAGTTGTTTCATATTGCTCACTGCAATAATTTAGGACTAACCTAATATTTTTGGAATGTAGATGGGACATTCACAACAAGAGTCCACCACTCTGGTAAAATGGTTAAACACAATTGGAAAACAATACGTGGGTGGGGAGGTTGAGCACATCCATATATGTGATCCATACACGTGGTCAAAGTTGGAAGTTGATGATGCTCTGGAGAAGGTTGGTGCTGATGTACGTGGCCTGGACTATTATTTCTTGAAGCCGAGTAGACGTCACCACGGTTCGGGAACCGCCGGTTCCCGGTTCGGAACCGCCGGTTCCGGTTCCAAAAAATATGGAACCTGAACCGGCCCGCCTAGGGTCAGGCGGTTCCGGTTCATGAACCGGTTCGATGACGGTTCGCCGCCGGTTCAAGACCGGCGGTTTTCAGACGGTTCCGGGCCGGTTCCGGGCCGGTTCGGCGGTTCAATTTCATTTTTTTTTTTTTTTAAATTTATTCATTTATAGTTCTAATTACAAATTACATCTTGTAGTTGTAGTGTTCTACTTACTAATTACTATCGAATAAATAAATATAACGAAAATGACAATTGACAAATAGAGTAGAAGTCGACATTGAAGTTGGACAATTGGAATTTTATTGATACAATGATTACAAATTACAATTATACAATTATACAAATTTGAACAATATGTTGATATTACAAATACAAATGTTGAAAATTGAAATTACAAAAGAGTCAAAAGACTTAAGTCTTAATACATAACATAATACATGCTTGTTAGCTTGTATAACAATTTAAATAAAAAATCTTAAGTAAAAAACAATAAATTATAAATGCAAATAGATAGTATAATATATTATATATATACTCTTAGTCGGCGAAGGAGATGTTTCTATATAACTAAATTGAGGATAACTTTAGCAATTCAACCTTAATTGTTGAGTTTAATTTAACCATCAACAATCATGGTAGAATTGTCAAAAGTCTCCTGGATTTAGTCTTATAGAGAAGTCTTCTTCATCGATTAGAGTATATACAAATACAATTATATAATTGTATTTGTATATTTTAAAGTTGAAACAATTGGGAAAAAAAAAGAAATAAAGGAAAAGGACTTGAGCCCAACTTAAATTTAAAATTTAAGTTGGGTTGCCTACGTATCCTTAATGCTCAATTACATTAAGGAATCAAAGTCCACGTAATTCTCTTACCTTACTTACCTATTCGGCAATCGGCGGTAGACCCCCCACTCCACCTCATTGTTCTTCTTCTTCTTCGTCGGGGTAGTAGTCTTGGTCGGTTTGTACTTGGGTGTTCCAATCTAGCTCTTGATCTCTAATGTCAGCCGAACACCAATCGTCAAGTAACATGGTGGCTTCCATATTTTGGCCGGATAGTCTACTTCTTCTATCGTCCAAGACGTTGCCTCCAACACTAAAAGCGGACTCGACGGCGACAGTGGAAGCCGGAATTGAAAAAATCTCCTTGGCCATTGATGCAAGGATGGGAAAATCTTTCTCATGTGTTCCCCACCAATCGAGGACGTCGATTTGGTTGGGAACGGGACCTTCATCTTCATTCAAAGAAAAGCGTGAGTCAAAATATAAATCTAACTCACTTACCGTACTCCTTGCCGACGAACTACCGCTGGTGGTGTAACCGTATAGGTCGGCCAATTGGGATTGTGCGTCGGGGTCATCAACTTGAAAGAACCCAAAACTGTATTGTTGATGAGGGGTGGGTCGTTGTCTCACTTGGTGGGTACTGTTGTACTTGGCTTCGTATTCGGCAAAAAGAGTTCGCAACTCAAACTCAAATGCATGTTTGATGACGGAGAGATTGGGGAGGTTTATTTGGAATATTTCGGACAAACGTATGTTGTTGTTGTTGTTGTTGTTGTTGTTGTTGTCCTCATTGATTTTGGATTGCAAATCCCGAAGTGGTTGAAGATCAATAGAACTCAAATTGTTGTAATAAAATTCTAAAATCTTCAAGGTACCGACTAATTTCCATTTCGGATCCAAAACCTTTGCAATCAAAAACACCGTTGGAATCTCACTGAAATACTTAAGCCATTTGTCAACCATATAATATAAAACACACATCAACTCAGGATTTGTAATGGAATTTTTCATAGCCGTCTTAAAACCAAGTGATATATACATGCAATGCTCTAAAACATGAACAGATGTGCAATAATAAACACCCGATAACTCAACAGTCGCATTTTTGAAACCTTTGAACAATTTAAACAAACTCATGCTTTGCTCCCAACATGCATGCGATAAATATAAATCAGGAACGGGATAAGTCCTAAAAAAATCAATCAAATAATCTATATGCTCCAAAGTAGAGTTCAAACAATCATATGTGGAGTTCCATCTAGTAGACACATCAATTGTAAAATTTGTGTACCTGATCTTCTTTTGATGACAATATTTCTTCCAAGCCTTACCAATCTGAGGCTTCCAATGGATCAAATTTACGGCAGTTCTAATAGGATCAACATGTTTTTGCCACAAAGAAAGAGCATCTTGTACACATAAATTTAAAATATGACAAATGCATCTTTGATGAAAGTACTTACCATTTATAACCGGGGCACAAGCCGCAATTAAGTCGGCAATACTTGCAGTGTTAGCGGTTGCATTATCAAAACCAACAGAAAATACCTTATTGCACAATCTATATTCATTCAAAACTTGAATAATTAAAGCAGCAATTGCGGGTGCGGTGTGTGGCGTAGGAAATTGTCTAAAACCAATCAAACGCTTGTGCAATGTCCAACTATTGTCCAAAAAATGACATGTAATGCCCATATAAGAATTTCTTTGAAAAGCATCAGTCCACACATCAGAGCAAATGTTTACTTTGTGACTCAAGGTGGACAAAAAACGTGTTACTTCTTTTTGCTTCTCAAAAAATTATCTGTTGTTAGATCTTTGATGTGAAGTTGCAGGTATTCTTTTAGCACCGACATTAAAAGCGGTTTGCATAGTAACTTCATATTTTTTGTCATCAAAAAAATTGAAAGGCAAGTGCTTCATTGCAGCCCATCTAACCATAGCATCTTGAGCGACTTTATGATCATATTTAAAAAGAGGCGTACCTGTTGTTTCAGACGCACCGGATGGGAAGTTTAGTTGGGTTTGGGATTTGGCGGTCCCATATTCGATCGGATGCTTTGCCTTTAAATGACGATGGAGAGTACCATAGCCCCCACCGACAAAAAAGGGGTAGGATTTATCGCAATAGTTACAATATGCGACGAATTCATTGGTCGGTTTTTTAGTGGTTGCATCTATTACCGCGACTTTTTTATAATGTTTAACAAAAATATCCGATTTCAAGGCCTTCTTATTAGCCTTACCCCGCTCGGTTTGAGTTTCAGGAGGAGGAACCGCTTCATCATTTTCACCAACTTGTCCGGCGCTCGTCGGAGGATATTGTGCAGATCCTCCACCATTATCACCGTCGTCGTCGGATGATAAATTCACGTTACCATAAGAGTGATAAGACTCGTAACCTTCGCCGCCGCTCATGTTGCTAAGTGCCATGGCAGCCCTATGATCTTCTTCGGCCTACAAATATTATATATAAAGTTATAAACGATATAAATAATGTATAGTACCAAAAATAAGAATTTGTAAAATTAATATTCGAACAACTTACTTGCAAACGCATAGCGGTTTGTCGGGAAACCTCATCCATAACCTCACGACGACTAGGGCGTCTTGATTTCCGAAGACCACTTTGATCTTGGTCTTGGGCAATTCCCTTGCCCCGATCACCACCACGACGAGATGAAGACATTTTTTGCAAATTGAAAAATAAAGAGAGAGTATAACAAGAGTAGTGAGGGATGACCGGATGATTATGATAGACAATTGAAGTAAATTATAAGAACAATTTGCACAAATATAGTAAACAACTTGAACAATTAGAGAGAATGGAGATAGAGATGAGAGAAATTGTGAGATTGAGAAGAGAAATCCTTGTTAACACAAGAATGGGGTGAGTAGAAATGAAGGGGAGATGGGGTATTTATAGGAGAAAAAATCAGATTTAATAAAAAAATAAAAAAAAATAAAAAAAAAATTGAATTTTCGAAATTTGAAACCGGCCGGTTTACCGCCTGAACCGCCGGTTTCTGACACGAAACCGCCGGTTTCTGGCCGGTTTCTGGCCGGTTTCTGACGCCAAACCGGCGGTTTCTAGCCGTTCTGCCACCCTACTCTGCAACCCTAGCCTAGACCGCCTGAAAAGCTGCCGGAACCGGCGGTTTCTGGCCGGTTCCCGAGAAAACCGGCGGTTTAGTCGCCGGTTTCTGACAGAAACCGCCGGTTTCCTGCCACCCTACGCCTGCACACCTATGCTGCCACCGCCCCTACGCCTGAAAAGCTGCCGGAACCGCGAAACCGGCGGTTTGGAACCGCCGGTTTCCGGCGAACCGCCGGTTTCGAACCAGCGGTTCCGGTTCTCATTTTGTTTCGACCCTGAACCGGCCCGCCATAACCGCCGCCCCCTAGCCGGTTCCGAACCGCCGCCGCGGTTCCGGTTCCCGGTTCCGAACCGCCGGTGACGGTTCCGGGCCGGTTCGGCCGGGCCGGTTCGGTTTGGGGACGTCTAAAGCCGGGGATAAACATGGATGAAAGGTTAGTTAGGTTTTTTGACAATAACTCATCTATGGAGATGGTGGTCTTAGGAGTAGATAGAGGTGTCGTGGACTTGTACGCGGTTGAAGCGAACGAGGTTTTATATAGTCAAACACCCCCCTGCCTCGGGAAGGTAACACTTTTCAATTATTTTCTTAACTGGTGTGTTTAATTGTTTTCTTTAAGTGTGTTGGTGCATTTGTGTGGTTGGTGTTGTGTTATATGTAATTGTTTAAGTCTTTGGTGCAGCTTCGTATTTAAGTGTGTTGATGAAGTTATGTATTTAAGTATGTTGGTGCAGTTTTTGTGTTTGAGTGTGTTGATGCAAACTTGTGCTAGGTGCTGATTATATATTTTTGCAATGTAGATAGTTCTTTCACAACAAGGCTGATGCACTCTGGTATACTGGTAGATTCTGGTGGAAAATGTTATATTGGCAGGCAAGAGTAGAGATTGACAACTGTGACCCAGATATGTGGTCCAAACTTGAATTGGGGATAGGGATAGAAGGGGTGGAGATGTAACTGGTGATACACTCATTATATCTGATGTAGAGGATGATGTGCAAGCAGAACAGGAAAAGGCTAGAGCAATGAGGAAGACCAAGGAAAAAGCTAAGGCGGTAGGGAAGTCTACTAGCAAGGTGTTGTCCAGTAAGATTATGAAGATAGCTGCTCAAGGGATTAGAATGAGAAGTGCGAGGTTGCAGGAAACTAATAAGGGGAAAGCTAAATTGAGCGAGATCTTTGAGAAGATGAAAAAAAATGATAAGGGGAAAACTAAATTGAGTAAGACTAGTGAGAAGGCGAAGAATCATGACAAGGCGAAAGCGATTAAGAAGGGAAAAAATAAGGTAGCTGGGGATAGCTCTCGAGTTGCTGATGAAGATCCATCCTTCCTTTGTTGATAGTGACTATGACCTCAGCGAGCATGAAGAAGATGACATCATGGCTACTCAAGTCAAAGGCTAGAAAAAGGTGGTGGATGAGATGTCGACACATCCGAAAGAACACATTGGTGATACAAGTGACAGTGATCAACTCTCAAGTGACTCACCAAGTTCTGGTACTGAAGATGAGTTGGATTACAACAACGAAAAACGCTTGACTCAGAGGTAAAAGAAAGCCACTGATTTTAATGACCCGCGTTGGGAAGTTGGAATGCGGTTCAACTGCAAGGATGACTTTACTGAACTCATCCGACATCAAGGAGTGGTGCATGGCAAGAAGTTAAGGCTGAAGAAGAAAGACAAGATTCGTTGTGTGGCACATTGCAGATGAATTCTAAGGAGCAAGAAGAACCCCCCTTGTCCGTGGTTTGTGCAGATTCGCTTTAGGGTTGTCCATGGCTTCTGGCAGATTTCCTGACTACGAAACAAACACAAATGGGGTAGGGCTTCGTTCAACCATGTATGTGTCAATTCTAATTATCTAAGCACGAAGTATAAGGAAGACATCCGACTCTTCACTAGCATGACTATGGGGCAGTTCATCGAGAAGGTGCACTCCAACATGAAGATCACCATATCTTCTCCGGAAAGGCTAAGAGATCTATGCACCAGGCCTGTAAGATGATTGAAGTGGACTTGGTGAGACAATACAAGCGATTGCAAGATTATAGGGTAGAAATTCTGAGTAATCTTGGTAGCACCTTTGTCTTATCAACCCACCACCTTACAGATGGAACTGACAGGTTTAAAGTGATATACATAGCTTATGAAGCATGTAAGATCTCGTTCAAACGCCACTATCGTCCCTTAGTAGGACTAGATGGGTGCCATCTCAAAGGCTAAGGCAAGGGAATACTTCTGACAGCCGTCGGGCTCGATGCGAATGATCAGATTTTTCCAGTCGCACATGTCGTTGTTCACATTGAAAACACGGAGACATGGACTTGGTTTATGGAACTTTTGAGTCATGGATCTAGAAGCAAATGGACATTTATATCAGATAAATAGAAGGTACAATAATTCCTTAAGATAATATTGTCATGGTTTCGACATTCTTTGATTAATTCAGATTTTGATTGATTTTTGTTCATTTAGTTTGCTGCTAGTGATTGATTGCTGCTATGCGAGCCTGCGTTGAGCATGCCGAACACCGTATGTATGTTTGACACATGCACAACAATTTCAAGAAGCAGTTTCCTTCGTCAAAGTTGAAGGATAAAATCTGAGAGGCAGCTCGGGCTACCAACACTAATAGATTTAATGAGGCTTTATTAGAATTCAAGAAGCAAAGTCAAGGCGCATACAACTAGTTGATGGAGCACACAAGGAAGGAGAACTGGAGCCGAGCATTCTTCGGGTTCGATGCAAAATGTACATCCTTGTCAATAATATTTCTGAATATTATAACAAGGTGTTACTATTTACTCGTCAGAAGCCATTGTATGCGATGCTAGAGTGCATTCGAATGTACCTGATGGATAGATTTACAACAAGGAGGAAGATGGGTGCCAGAATGGAGGATGTGTTCGGGCCTAAAATCCGTAAGAAGCTCAAAAAGGTAAAATAGAAAATGGGAGAATGTATGATAAGGGAGGATGTCGAGTGGATCTATCACTTGAATAAAGGTAAAGATTAGCAGTTTTCGGTTAACTTGAAGAAGCCGAACGTGTAGCTGCAAGAGATGGATGTTGACGGGGTCACTCTATCCACACGCGATTGCTGCTATAGAGACGACATCAGAGAACAGGTCTACGCCCCCATCATCTACCCAGTGCTGGGTCCGTAACTATTGAAGTGGACCGAGTATCCTGATATTGTGCCACCCGAGATAGCCAAATTGCCTGGACGTCCCAAGGATGCTAGACAGAAGATCGTTGAAGAGGAAAGACAAATGACAAGAGCGAAGGCTCAGGAAGCCCGAATAGTGCATGTTAAAAAACAAGGAGATGGATCTATGACTATGTCCAGGAAAGGATTAATGTCGGACTACAAGTGCCGACTTTGTGGTGCAGTTGGCCACAACAGAAGAAGTTGTCCAGAACGCCAGTCAGCGGCATTAACGAGCAACCTGAAACCCGCGCCAGGTATTACTTATTCTATTTCACTATTTATAACACAACCCACTTCACAAAACCATTGTGAATTGCTCACTTCGAAAATGTATAACTGCAGGAAGCTATC